>NW_015113024.1:318498-332872 GCF_001443285.1 Poecilia latipinna
TTTTCCCCTAAAACCCAGACCCAAAATCCCCAAAAGGTTTTTTTTTTTTTTTTTTGCCGTGTGAAAGGTTTAGCCCTTGGGAGCAAAACATCTGCAGTGTGTGAACCAGACACTGAGATTTTACCTTCATCTCTTCACACCTGGTTGAAAACCTACATTTTAATCGCATTGGTAGCTCGCTGCAGAAACACACGCGCGCGCACACGCTCCTCCAAGCTAACGTTGCTAATGTTAATAGCTTTGTGCCTCTTTAATTGGTTCCTAAACGCTGCAGGCAGGGTTCCCACTGCGTGTTTAATGAACAGGTAGCACTTCATGATTACAGCAATCTCAACCCACCACCCTGCTGCTGCAGACTGCTTTCACGCGAGCCGCCAAGCGCACACACACACACACACACACACACACACACACCGTCCACGGCCTCGTACGCAAATGGACAAAAGCAATTTGAGACGCTCCCGAGCGCCGCGGGACGCTGGCTAAATTAGAGACGGAGGACGAGCGGGAGCAGGGGAAGACAACAAAAGGAAAATGAGAGATGAGCGCCAAAGAAAGATGATTACTGGGTTTTGTGAGGAGAAGAAGAGATGGAATCATTTCATGGCGCGTGGCTGGAGGAGCGGCGGGCGTCAGGACGCTCTGCCTGAAGGGAAGCCGATCGGAACCAGGAGCTGCGCTTCTGTTACAAATGCGAGCGCAAAACTTTGTCGATGTTCCCCAAACGTGAAGAAAAAAAAAAAAAACACACTCAATTTCACAATTGTTTCCATTAAAACTGCAGTAGCTAAATAAGTTTTCCAAAAAAAAGAGAAAAAATAAGGTTTTTGTCTTATCTATTTGTAGAAACTGTCACCGTGTCACAGTTTCAACAAACTGAGACAAATAATTAGTCAAAAAAAATTTAGCTCCTCTTCTCCCAGTGCTATCTAGAAACAGCCAATCAGAGCCAGGAGGCGGGTCTTAGCGCTGTCATTTTCCCTGGGCTGCTGCTGCTGCTCACTTCCCCCTCCATGCTCTGTGCTATGCTGCAGCTAGCAGATCTGGTTATGGTTGTGAATGCGTATGCTAGCTCATGCTAGTTAGCATGACCACCGTTAAATGGTAATTAACATTTTACCATTAGCAAATGTTCCTAATGAAGTTAATTGGCAATGTTTAGAGCCTCTTCCTGATTCTGATTGGTTCTTGTTGGTCTAGTGCAGGGGTGGGCAAACCTGGTCCTCGAGGGCCGGCGTCCTGCAACTCTTAGATGTCTCCCTGGTCCAACACACTTAAATCCAATAGCTTAATCTACTCCTAAGTACAGTCAAGTTCTACAGAGTCCTGCTAACGACCTCATTATTTGACTCAGGTGTGTTGAAGTAGAGATACATCTAAAAGTTGCAGGAGTCCGGCCCTGGAGTTGCCCACTCCTGGTCTAGTGTGATGAAATTCTTCAGACTGCAATAGTAAGGTAGGGTAGAAGTGGAGGAGACTGATCTTTTCATTGATCTCAATGTTGACCATGTGACCCATGTGATGCGAAAAAAGTGCAGTTTTGCAAAATGCAGTAATTTAAATACAGCCGGAAAACCACCTCATCCAATTGCAGAATTTTTTCATCTAAAAATTTATTTATTTATCTATTTATTATTTAAATTAAGATGTTTCCATTAAGCACTTTTTTTTTTTGTAATTCCAATTTGCGGATTTATATGGTCAATGGAAATGCAGTTACTGATAGGACAAGTGGTATCTTGTTTGTTTTTTCCCCTGAACAGCTCTCCTTGCTTCTTTTTCTGTATTTTAGTTTTTTAACAGACTGAGAAAATATCAGTACTCTAACACACAAGTAACATACATTTTTTCTACTACACTAGAATAAAATAGTAAAGTTCCACCGTTACGTTATAGTAACGTTTTTGTTCATAAAAATACATCACTCAAAATGATGACATGCACATTTTGGTAGTTACTATGGAAACGTAGCAGTTTGTGAGTAAAACGGTTTCACTCTTCTGTGTAAATCAGAATATGTCAGAACTGGAATTTGGATTTATCATAGTCGGTTAAAGCAGTGATTTGGTGATAAACCTACTGAGCATGCTCAGAGAAACGGTGTGAAGGTAAGCTATGGAGATGATAACTATAACGGCCATTTTAACGGGCTGACGACATTTGAAGCAGGTGGAACTGATCTGAATTTGGTCTTTATAACTCTCCTGTTGGTCTGTGGCTGTCACGCAGTGCGCTCTCTGAAGCTCCACTCCTCAGTCCGTTGACAAAGATGTAAGTTGACGGTTTTTCGGGGGTTTTCCCCCCCTCCCTGCTGGACCCACTCACACAGAGCCAACAGCAACCTTGGTGGGTCTCATGGAAGGCCTGTATATGCGTTCGGCTGGGTGGCAAACCTCATGCTGTATATATATTTGTTCAAACTGGTGCGTGTTGTGCAGTAATCCTCTGCTGCTCGGCTCAGCCTCCCACACGTGTATATAAACAGGCCGGGCGAGGCCGTGGGGGAGATGTGATGGGTGAGGCTGGAGAGAGAGAGGGAGGCCATGCTCTGCCAGATGCCCTTTGTAAATAAGCGCAGTCCTCCGAGGGGCGCCGTTGGGCGTCCTGACTGGCCCGTCCCAGAGGACCCAATCAGGGTGTCGCCCTGGCGTAATGGGCAGTGGGAGGACGGGGTCTGGCCTCTGTGTGCCTGGTGTGGACCTGCAGTCACTGTGGCTCTAATTCATTAAAGCAGCTCTCTAATATAAACAGCCATTCATTTCACTGCCTGACACTGGGCCGCCGTCTGGACAATGTGAGGAGCCCCAATAGAACTGCCATACACTGCAGTGTGCGTGTGTGTGTGTGTGTCTGAGGTCTCAGAGAGCCTGCTGGTTCTGACCCAGTACAGTGAGGCAAACCAGAGGTGCCTGGTGATCTGAACGCGGGTCACAGAGCAAAACGCTAAGCTGCTTGTTTGAAAATTCCACCTCAGTGCAATTTTAAAGGGGCAGTATTATGGAAATAATGTTATAATGTTACTACCTCATCAAAAACGTACCTGGAGTGTTGTCTTAATTCCATCATGCATGTTTGAGAAATCCTTCAATCTCCCGTGGCAACCATTCAAGTGTGCAAAAACCCTGGGTGATCCTAGCTGCACCTTCAAGATGAAGCTCCTCCTCTGAACTGCAGTTTCCAAACTTCCTCCTCACAGAGCAGCCCTCTCCCAGTCAACTCCTTCAGACTAGCCAGCAGCAATTAGCAAAACAAGCATCTGCTGAGCTCATTATAGAAGCTACTTCTCAGTGAAACACTGGTAAAATATTGTTAAAGGGTGAATAGAGGAGCCATTTTGTAATGACTTCCTGAGGGCGGAGTTTCAGAAAGAACAGGAGTTTTTAAAGAGACAGAGACTCAATTTCTTTTTTTCTGTTTTTCTTCCTTCTTGGATATGTATTTATTTAATTTTCCTTTGAGATAAAGTATTTTTGAATTAAGCTGATATAAGCCAGTATTAGCCCTGCTGCAGGGATAGTTGAGATTGCAGAGATGGTGGAAAAGAAGTTCCTTGAATCAAAAGTTCGAATGTTCTTTTTTAGCCTTATGTCAAGGTGTTAAATTACTAAACTAAATTACTTTTGATATATTTAATGTATATGGCATTTTTATAACAACTGAAGGTAACATAGTTACTTGATTGTGCTACAAAATGGCACCATGTGGCTGGAAAACACATGATCCTCGTGCTCCTGAAGTACATCTCTCTGTGTTTTTGTCCACATCTGGACCTTGGCTGTACTAAACCTGTGGTCCAGCCAACACCACCAGCATCAGTCCAGTCAACACCAGTCCAAGCAACACACATGATTGAAGATGGGAATGATGACGTCATGAAAAGCAAAGTGGCTGTAGAGAGAGAACATTTGGGACACAGCATCCATAGTCCTCTGCTTTGTTTATGCTCTTTGCAGAAAGCTTAATGCACAGTAACTGTGGTGTAAGATCGCTTGGGGAGGCATGTGTGAGCAGAAAATGATGTTTACCATCTCTATTGACTATTCAAGAAGTTTTGACAAGAAACCTGGCATTAGAAATTCCCAACTTTACCGTTGCTGAAGATGAAATGCATCTTTCTGTCCTTAAGTGGATAAACAAATTGATACATTCTGCAGAGTTTTTCATTTAATTTCTTAAATCTTTTTATATACAAATGTACTACAACGTATAAATTAACAAATAATTTAACTGTCTCTGAAATATATATGAAAATAAACTTCTTATTGCATCTAAAATACGTTAAACAAATTATTTCATTCAGCTTTTGATCATTTCTAGCAACAGATGCACCTGCACTGACTATTGTTAGGATTAACCGATTAATAATTGAATCGCAAAAGATACTTAATAGGAGTTTTTTTTTCAGAATTTGAACCAGTTTTGATATGAACTTATTTATATTTGCTGTTTTTTTTTATCTTAATTGCAAAATGTTTATAGTTTTGTGCAGTTTTTATTAATTACTGCTCTGAATATGTTGTTCTTTCTGCAGATCACCTTTTTCAGCGTCTGTATGCTCCACTTAATTTATTGATTATTAAATATGTCAAAGCTTATTTCAATAATCAATTCAGTTGATTCATCACAATAATAAAGAGGACGCAGACGTCTGTTTTATTGTCTTTCAACTGAACCGTTATTATTATTTTAGTACTAAACTATAATAAATTTAAATTAACAAGCTATTACTGCCATTTAATATAAAGTTCCTGCTAATAAAAAAAAAAAATTAACCTGTCTGATTTTGATGTTGATCGTATAAGCAGCAAAGTTCTGCAAACCTGTGTTAAAGAAAACAGAAAGAGGTAGTTTTACAGTACACTTCAGTTTTAGCTGAAAGGAAGAACTTAGGAAGACTTAAATACATCAACGCACATAAGTTCCTAAAACCCCCACCTCCCGCTGCCTTCACCCCCCCTCCACCCCCCCACCCACACACACACACACACACACACACACACACACACAAAAACACACACACACACACACACACACACACACACACACACACACGCACGCACACACACGTTCACAGACTTGTAAATCATCACTCCTCCGTCTCCAGCGAAGCCAAATTTGCCAGATTAGACCCCCTGTAGCTCACACTTAACTCCATTTCTCCTCATGTTCCTTTGTGATGAAGCCTTCTGCTTTGATGATCCTATAGTGAAATAAAAGCTGTGGGAGAACCCAGAGAAGAGCTGAAGACAGTTTGAATGCAAAAGACTTTAGTCATAATGGTAAGTAATCATGGCGCATTAAATTACACCTTAAAAAGGACGTAAATGGCTCCGAACGACTCTGTGAAAAATGATCACAGTCTCAACTGACCAAAAGGAGGAATTTGTTTTCTCTACATATGCTTTGAAAATGTGTGTGATATTTATTCAGCGCAAAATGTGTTTCATTTGGGCATCGGTGAGAAAGCTGCTGACCAGGAATCAGATCTCATAGTAAAGAAACTTGGTGTTATTTTAGACCAGGTTTCAGAATAGAGACTCACAGATCTGATATTAATATCTGTATCGGTTTCCCCATTGAAAAAATTCTACTTTGGGTATTGATGATGATGTGAACGATCCGTAAGGACAGATCTATTCTATGTGCCTCACTCTGGGATTTATTTTAAATTATATATGGAAATCCTAATTGCACTTTCTGAATCATTTGACAGAAGGTTTGTTACAGTTTATTTTTAAATATTTGACCAAGGTAGTCAACCTATTGTCAGTTTCAGTTTCTTTATCATTTATTCTACGTTGGCTGTTCTACTCCTAGCTGCACTGACTGAACAAATCAAAGTTGTTTTCCCATGTTTCACAGAGCCTGTGAATCTGTTGGTGTATTAATTTTGCTGTACTGGTGCAGAGTTATCAGATAAATTTGTAATTCATTTATGTCCGTTTAAAAAAAAAAAAAAAAGAAACGACTTGAGTCAACCCTGAGCTGTTTTTCTGTTTCGGATCAGTGTGAGCCAATGCTAACCCTCAGATGCTTGTATTGGCATCAGAAGAGAAAAAATAAAAAGTGTGTCGGTGCGTCCCTTTGTGAGACTGCACCAAACCACAGATAGTCGCTCACAGTGAGCCTGGATCAATTTAAAATGTAAAATTGACCAGGAATGTGAGAGGGCAGATGGCTCAGCATGCTTTGACACTGACTGTAGACTCAACCATCAGCCACAGTCAGAAAGGCCGAGGCCGCCCACTCACACTGATACTAACTGTGGAACCTGGGTTTTATGGGGCTACAAACACACAAATAAATATATACACACACCCATCCATTCGAGAATTCACCCACAGATGCAAACACACGCACACACGCACACACACACACACACACACACACACACACGCACACACACACACACACACACACACACACACACACACACCTAGGTATCTGTGACCACTAATTGTGCCTGGCCAGCGCCGTCCCCAGCAGCCAGGGTCATGAGGGCGCTGGGTAGCCATTGTGGTGCCCTGTTAAACATAGCTCACCCTTAGACCTGTTATTACCCCTCCAAACTATCATCTTTTTCTCCTCAAAACCGGGCCGGCTCAGTCAGTTTAATGAAGCCGGCATTCCAGTGGAGGGAAACCGACATCGGCTCCCACAGTCCCGTGAAGCAGCAACACTTAATGGTGGTAGGCAGCAACCTCCAGAGAGCAGAGTGGCTTTCTGTACACCGCTGTACAACACACTGGACATTTTTTAGCATTCAGTGTGGCACTGTGGTCTGCTTCCATTCTCATTGTGAGTAGTTTTATAATGTTTAGCAACGTTCTTCATGCACTTTAATAGCAGTAACATAAATGGGTTTAGCTGAATATGTTTGTGACATCAGCAAAACTGCATCAAAGGGATTTTACACCCTTTTTAAACATGTTTTTTGTAGATTAAGTTGCATTTTTCAAAAATGTCTGACATTTATTTCAGTAAAAGATGATTATTAACCCCTTCTGGGGATTTTCAGGTTCTGTGTGAAGCACTGCTAGAATTGAACCAAAGCAAAAAGATGCTGACTGAGATAAGTTCAGTTAAAAGCAGCTGATTAGATGAAGTTGAGTCATCTAATCATCTGGAAAGCAAATCTGACGCCTGTGTTTTCCAGGCGTCAAGTAACTATGTTACTTTCAGTTGTTATAAAAATGTTGCATATGTAGCAAATATAACAAAGGAAATTTGACTTCGTAATTTAACGTCTTGAAATTGGGCCTCTGTCTCTTTAAGGAGTTCCTGCTCTTTCTGAAACTCTGCCTTCAGGAAGTCATCACAGCATGGCTCCTCAGCAGATGTACAGCTCCACCAGATGTTTGCCAATTGCTGCTGGCTAGTCTGAAGGAGCTGAGTGGGGGAGTCACGGGGAAATGAGTGGTTGCCATGGTGATTAAAGAATTCCTTAAACATCCATAAAAGAATCAAAACAAAACTCCAGGTATGTATTTGATGAGGGAATAACATTATAAAATGATGTAAGAAAAACACATAGAATCTTACATCAAACTGCGACTTTCAGCTGAGTTGAGTTGTCGGTTGAATTGAGTTGTTCTGTTTCTGTTGAGTTCACTACATTTCTCTGGTCCATAGAGAATCAATGGACAACAAAACCGAATCCAGCCGATTATGTCCTGATTAAAACGTCATTCCGCCCCGCTCCTCCTGCAGCCTTCAGCAGATTTAGAAAACATATACTTGTGGAAAAAAAAAAATATATATATAAAAAATGTTTTATTGTTGTTGCTTCCACTTATGGCATCTGCTTCCCATTTGTCCAGTTGGAATCAATTTCCTGTTTCACTTTTGGAATAATATCAGTTGTTTAAAGAAGGCAGAGCCGCCAGCTGAGTGACAGCGTGGCCATTAGCTTTTGCTTCCCCACTCAAGGACTCCCCTTCATCTGTTGACTTGAATTAGCCTCCCGCTGCCTTTATTAGCAACAGCGGTGGAATCAGAGAAGCCTGTCTGTGCGGATCATTGAGGAAGGAAGAAGGGCGGTGGGGGGGCAACCGCTAAGTGCTTCACGTCTGATCTCTGATGGGGGTCACGGGGTCGCCGCTCAGCCTCACCCTGATGACTTGTGACACCGCCTGAGCAACCAAAACCACACACACACACACACACACACACACACACACACACACACACACAAATACAAAGGATTTCATTTCACGAACACGCAAAGCCTCTTCCATGAGGAGATTCTGCGCTGATACTATCCTGCACAACTCCGTGGTCTCGCTCTACAAACGATAGCGAGGCTCAAAGTGAAAGGCTATTTTAGGCAGCTGTTAGAAACAATTAATGGGTCAACATGAGACTCAGGCTCGGTGTTTACAGGAAGTTTCCTCTCTAATCACATCACCAAATTAGCAGTAATTTGAGGCTCTGGGTGAGACTGGTCTCATTTTACTTACTAGTTATGCCTGATCGCACCAGGCCGGGGCGCTGTAATTAAGAATGAAATGTAATCATGTACTTTATGATACATGTTCTTAGCGACACTCCAACCCAGAGAGATTAATGCCTGATGGGAAAAAGAAGATAAAAAAAAAAGGGCAGCAATTTCCTTTTTAAGAATACAACATTTCTCTGTATTTTTATTTGTTTATTGTACATCACAGTATAAGATACATGTAGCAACATTTTATTACATTAATGGGAAAAAAAATACTTGCATTAGTTAATAAATGAATATTAATGACCATGGTCTCCATAAGTGATTATGGTGAACTGAATGAATTAACTCTAACATTAAGACAACAACCATCAAGTCATAATAGTGACGATAATGATAGTCAATCGACAAATTATCTGTAAGAGGCTGCTGAATGTAAGCATACAATGACTCAGTTAATAGAGTCCAAATGTTCTTTTTAGTGGAGTTTGATTATATGCAGGAATTACATCGAACGAGAAAGGAAGAATAATACAGAAAGTCACTTCACACCATTATTTTTTTATGTTTAAGTAGTTATGAGACGAAACCTGAAACCTGCTTTTAGGACGTAGGAAATGTAAATGAGGAAAAAATACACCATAATTAATTTCTCTGATAGAGTAAAAATCTCCGAAATGATATGCACTTCGATTGCTGATCTAGTAATCTACCATCGATTATTTTGGTCTTGGAAGTTAAAAAGCCACAGAATGATGTAGTAAAAAAAAATGAATAAGTTTAAATGAGTTTTTTAATGCATTTTTGTTTAGTGCTACTTTTCTGACTAAGATTATTTATAGTAGTTGGAGTCTGGTATTTTTAATTTTTTTTACATTTATTTACTGATCGTGTTTCGATTGTTTATGTCTGAGTTAGCACAGGGAGACGTGTTTCTTCTGCTCATCCATTACAACACTGGAAGCGACAGAAGTAACACCATGTCCAGGTGTATAGCCTTCATCATTCCTCTTTGCGGAGATGCAATACTTTACGTTTCAATTACAAACAAACATATGCTGAGTCAGCATCCATCTACGTCTTGCTCTGAGCAGCTGCACATGTAACACTGATAGCATATGTCATATTTTCACAACAGCTTCAGAATTTAAGTATCTGCATCTCAAACATCACTTCAGTGACCTGATAGTAATAATAATGTTATTTGATCTCATGCCAAGTCACGCAGAGCTCTGTCTGCGCCTACGAAGATTTCATTCATCGGCAGGGAGATCTACTCTCTGAATATTTCAGCTAACAATTGTTTGACCAGTTGAGTTCAGTTCAGTTCAGTTGAGTTCAGTTCAAGTCAACTCAGTTCAACTCTATTTATTCTACTTAAAGGCAAAGAGAAGCAGCACAAACCTAAACAATCACCTGAAACAAACAACAATTAACTTGCAAAACCAAAAAATAAGCACAAAAAATAAGGAGACAAGAATCACCAAGGGAGTGTTAGAGGCTGATGGAACATAAAAGGCCCTCCTCTATGGAGGTATATTCAGTGCAAAAGTATTTATGTTTTGTGAAATAGAAGTCAAAGAAAAAAACTCTATAGTTTTGTAATTGTAGATTTCCTTTCCCAAATAAAAGACAACAGCTGCACCTCTTCAAACTTTTTAGTACAAGCACACAGACTGTGTTCTTTGATTTACACTTTTAAAAAATGTTATTTACAATGACACCCTGAGGCACCAAACCTGCCTCCATACTCCTCTTGTCCTGTGAAGCCGGCGGTCTCAGTGACCCGGTGGAGAGGAAGTTAGGGGTCTTTAGTAAAACTCAATCAGCCTTGTTGTCATCAAAAGCTACACATAATGTTATTCATTACGTGTTTGCATTTATGTAACAGATCATTTTGATACCATTGCATTCTGTAGAAAAATAGGCAGCAGTAGATTAATAACTCAGATGCATTTTCACTTTTCTTGTAACGTCTCACTCCGTCCTGTGACCCATGGAGGGGAGGAACGCTCCAGTCTGCTCTCCTTCCCCCCCTACCTCTCCCCAGACTGTCTCCTGTGTGTTTATCTTCTCATCAGGGCCCTTTATTGGTAAATACAGGGGTCCTGTTGAGCCGGCCCCTTCGCTCGCCCTCTCTCTCCCTCTCTCTCTGCGCTGTATCATCCCTTGCACTCTGACATCTTTGTTATCCGTCTGTCCATCATCTGTGCATGTGTAGTGTGATATGCGTGTCTGGGAGTGTAACCATAGCGCCCGGTGTTTAGGCTATTAGAGCCGTCTATTTACAATCTGGAGTTTCTTATTGATTATGTCTGCCTTCTCTCATTGTTTACACGAGGAAAATAAATAACACATGTCACCAAATCACTCTGACTCAATATCTTCTTTTACCTTCACCTCACACACACACACACGCACACGCACACACACACACACACACACACACACACACACACACACCCTCCCTGTTTTCCTCTTAACCAGATAATGTTTTACCACCTCTTTCTGCTGCTTTGAAGGTTTTCATCCATGTTTTTTATTGTCCAGGGAACCGTTGAGTTTAAAATGGGGTTGCACCGATATGATCATTTGGGCCGATATCGAAGGCTGATATGTTATGGACGACTATAAAATAGTCGTCCATAACAGGAAAAATGATCAGAAATAGATGGCAACAAGACAAAATAAATATTGGTTGCCCAGTGTTACATGTTGTAGTCTACTCCATTATTTATTTATTAAACTGGGACCTGAGTTTGATTTTTGTACCACAAGCAACCAATTACAAAACAGTATGACAATAAAAATCCTGGAATTCTTTTACTGACTGATACGATATGTTAAAAAAATGACTAATATCAGTCGATTACCGATATTTACCAATATTATATATATATTTCACTACATTTTGGGGAAAACGTGACTACAAACAGAGGCAACAAGAAGAAGTGAAATATCAGTTGTTTATATTGGTCCAGTTTTATTTATCGGACCGATGGTACCGATACGCTAAAAATGACTAATGTAGGCCGATACCCATATTAGTGCTGATATATCGTACATCCCCAGTTTGAAATGTAGATTTATGTGCACCACCAGACACTGTGTTATGCCAGTTGTCATGGGGACACACCGCCAGTCCCTGTATGTAAATGAACATGATGCATGCAACCAGCCTCTCACAGAGACAGCCCCAGAGGGACTGAGAGGCTGAGACAGGCGACTCTTATGCCACCATGTAAGTGTTTCGTATCAGCTGATATTGATAACTGTTCAGCTTTTTTTTTTGTTTGTTTTGTTTTAAATATCTGGCAAATGTTTGAAGTTTTATCCACAGTTTCCACTTCACACCATTTTTTATTTTTATTTTTAAGTAGTTAGGCACGGTGGCAAAACATGAAAGCACAGTGCAAGCTACTCAACAGGTTGTTGCTAGGCAACCAAAGAGTCACTTAACTGGCAGTGAGAGGCTGAGCAGCTCAAGCCTTTCCTCTGCCTACATCCCCCAGAATGCCTTGCGATTGGATTCTGGATCCCAGTTCAGTGAATATTCAATATACTGAATATTGAATGTTCTAGCAAATATAAGATTATCTATTGATACTAATTGTAAAACAGATTACTGATTAACTGCCCAGCCTCTGGTTATTATTAAGTTCTAATTAACAATCGGTAGTTTACTAATATTAAGGTGATGAAATGTTAATAAGCATCAAAAACATGACAATCACAAAAGATACAGTGAAAAATAACTCAAATGAAATTAGCATTTTCAGTTAATTAAGATGTTTTTTCTTTACATATATATAATATGTCCATAGTTAACTTATTCTTAGTAAATTGTTGACAAAAATGTAAAAAAGTGCAAAAACCGATATTATTTTAAGATTTGTGCTTATCTGGTAAAGTTATTTTGTGTAAGGAAACCAACCAGCATGTAAACGGTTCCTAAAGTTGGGATCAAGGATCCAGTGTGGGTCACAAATGACTCAGGACGGGGTCTCAAAGTCCTCCCCTGAAAATAAAATAAAAATAAATAAAGAAATGCCTTTTAGTAATCATATATAAGAAGTGCCATGTCTCCAAAAGAATTATTTTGGGTGTTGAAAGCTAAAAAGGTTTGGAGCCTTTGCAGTGATGGTTTATTACAAACATTTAGTCCCATGCATTATTCTGAAATAGGCCGTCACATCGCCTAGGTCACTTAAACTCTTTTTTTACTTCGTCTTTTCAAAGGCTTTGCTTCAGCTGACTTCTCGAACTTCGCCGTTCGAGAAGTTTTGTCACGTCAACTTCTCCGTGAAATCTGTCCGACTGGGACTGTTTTAACAGCCGCAGCAGCTGGGCTGAAATCTGTGCACATGTTAAACAGGGAGTTAAAGTGAGCGACTCTGTGGGAGTGTGAAAAGCAGATTTCCACAGCATAAATCATTCAGCTCAGCGAAGCTCCAACACACCTGAAAACATCCGGGCCGCTGCAGCGAAGAGCCCAGAGACAAAACTCGACCACGTTTTAAACTTCATGGCGTTTATGTGGCAAAACAACGAGCAGCTGAAACCAGTAAATCTCGCTCCTCCCCTTTATGTGGAGGTTTCTACTGAGACAAATGTGAAACGTCACAAACATGAACCAGGAATATACACTGGGAAGAAACTCAGTTTACAAAAATGTTTGACTTGTAAGTTAATAATGTCCTTCATGGTCCTATATGAAACGTATATGTTGTGATCATTTTGCTGATTGCTTAAAAAATAAAAAATAAAATAAAAAAATTTAAAGCAGGAATAATCCATTCCTTCTACTTCCCTGCTTTATAACAGCTTTTATATCAGTCGGTGATTAATACCATAACTATCGTTCATATATTATGTGCAGTGTCTTTAAATGATGCTGCAGCTTCTTTTGTTTTGTGTTTTTGGACATGAACTGTTCTATTTGACATTTGTAAAGTTTTGCAGCTTTTCCTTTATTACAACAAACAGAACGGAGGACGTCCAGCCCAACGCTCAAAACCACAAATTATGACAACAAGCATCAGAACCAGAGTTCTTACAGTCCAGCTGCTGATTGTACGTCGAAACAAAAACATCGCAAAGAAAATGTAACGTTGGGGCTCATTTTTAGTTGTTATATAAAGTGCGTGAAAACTTGATGTGGATGAAGCCAAAGGTGGATGAAGCCAAAGGTGTATTATTATTATTATTATTATTATTATTATTATTATTATTATTATTATTATTATTATTATGTTATGAAACATGATCCTAACACTCCACCAAATGTTCTCTGTCACTTTCTACGACTGACAATTTTTACGTCGACATGAAAATGTGTCAAAATGCAGCAACGTTGTATTTTAATGCGGTAGTCCTCGTTACATTTGCCCCAAATGGTGAAAATTATTAGCTAAATTATACCTGGCATATTTGCAGAAATGTTTATTCCTGTCCACAGTATTTTTGTAGTTTATATATTTTTTTTTTACAAATCAATCAAACTGAGGAACCTAAACAACAGAAGTTGTGTTGAGCACCGTGTTCTGTTGGTAAATATATTTTTGTTCAGTTGTTGACTTTATGGTGTCTTCTTTATAACTTTGTAATGTTGTGGTTTCATTGTGTAAAGCACCTTGAGCCACCTTGCTGCTGATATGTGATATAGAAATAAACTCGATTGATTGATTGATGTATAAAGAAGGGGAGGAATGCATTTTCGCCAAAAAAAAAAAAAAAGCTGAGAATTTTTGAGTTATCTCAGAAATTTTCTAGAAAAATGTTGGAAATTCCTGAGCTTAAAAAGTCAAAAAAATTTCCTACCAAAGACACAAAATATTCTAGATTAATCTCAGAAATTTTCTGGAAATAAATGTAGAGATTTCTGAACAAATGTTCTACCAAATGTTCAACTTTTTCTAAAAACTCTTTTTTAAA
>NW_015113024.1:338033-352467 GCF_001443285.1 Poecilia latipinna
TAAGTACGCCGTGGTGAGGGTTCAGTCTGGACAGGTAGGTTCCTCCAGATGTTTGGTCTGCCACCACTTTCTACCATAACTAAATGTAACTCTATAGGACTGTGGCTGAGTGTTTGCTGCAGAGTTGAACGTTGCTGATTGCGTTGCATGTTATAAAAATCTAAACAACTACACAGCCTTTCATGGGTCCCGTGTTTATATTTGAGCTGGAGAGTGCATATCTGCGCTCTGGCCTTCCCGGAGCTGGGACCAGAGTGTGTGTGTGTGTGTGTGTGTGTGTGTGCGTGTGTGTACGTTGGGGTTATCCTCTCCAGATCACCTCTCCACAACAATCACAGGGAGGATGAGATGAAAGGGAGCGAAGCATGGAGACGCGGCGTGTTTACAGCAGCGAGGCCTGAATAAGAGGCTGCGGCGGTCGGTGGCTGTAACTCGAGCTGCGTGTCTGGATCAGCGCGGAGGGCAGCGGGGCTCTCTGAGACGGGGACTTGTTATCCCACAGTCGCACCACAGATCGTGACCAGCAATCAAATAAACTGTCTACAGTTTTTTGGGGGGTCCTTTAAGAAACGGCTCAGCAGGTTTTGACCTAATGCAGCAGCTGCACGTAGCGTCAGATGCTCTTAAAGGGGAAGTGTTATGTAAAACTAACCTTTCTGAGCTTTACATCATGTTAGAGTGTTACTCCCTCATTAGAAACATACTTGGAGTGTTAGTTTGATTCTTTCATGGCTGTTTAAGAAATCCTACAATCTCTATGGCAACTATTCAGCTGGGCAGAACGCCTGGGTGGACTTAACCCCGCCTTCATTCACAACACAGCTGCAGTTTCCAACTCCCGGAGCAGACCTCCACCATGACTCTTCCACTCAGCTCCTTCAGACTAGTCAGCAGGAATTAGCAAGCACCTGATCATCTGCTGAGCTCGTTATAGGAGCTACTTCTCCATACAACAGTGGTAAAAACATTATTAACGGTTTAATAGAGGAGCCATGTTGTGACGACTTCCTGAAGTTTCAGGAAGTTTCTTAAAGAGACAGAGGCTCTTTAAGCCTTAAGGCGTGGAATTACAAAGTCAAATTTAGTATAAGTCATGTCTGATATATGTGGCATTTTTATAATTGAATAGTTACTTGATTGCGCTACAAAAATGGCACTATGGAAAACACATAAGCATGTTGCACAAAGCAGCTACGTGATTGGCTCATTGCTGTTCTAGACTTCTGCTGATGGATCCGAACGGTTTATGTCAGAAGTCAGCAGAACAGAAAACATGCATGTCAAGTTATATTTATATTTATATTTTACTGGAACAACTTATTTTTCAGTGATATGAGCAACATGTGAGCAGCATTCCTGAAGTGAGAGGGCATATTTTTGAAATTATTAATGTCATATTTTCCGCTGTCAGACGTGAGTTAATTTAAGCACATAAAGCCTAGCATGCTTTAAGACAGAGGTGTCCAAAGTGTGGCCCGGGGCCATTTGTGGCCCTTGAACTGAGATTGTTCGTCCTCCACCTCCCAACTGCAATTTAACAATGATACAAATCTGACCTGTTCAGCTCAGGTGCTTGACGCAGATGGAGAATTATTTGTAATCAGCGTAAAATTATTACCAACAAAAATTTTTATACAATGGAAAATGTTAAGTATGACATTTGTTAGTCATACATTTGTTAGTTAACAAGTGTTAGTCTTTTAGTCAAGCTTTTAGTTGGACTTTTTTTAAAGTCCAACCAGAGACCATTGCTGACATTAGCTTTTACTTACAGCTTTTATAATTTTAGCTAAATGGAGCAAAGTGAGTCCAAAATATATGAAATCTAGATGCTTCTCTTTTATTATAAGAAACACAAAAAATATTTTTTGTTTTGGATCTACAATGAATAACACCCCTTTCTTACAAAAAACAACAACCCCCCCCCAAAAAAAGAACAAATGAAAAAGTTGGACAGCTTTAAAATAAACGACTTTGGCCTATGTGACAAAAAGTTTGGACCCCAGTGTTTTAAAGGTTAGTTTTGGAATATTCTGAAGTGTGATTGTGTGAAGAGTTCACTAGTAATAGTTACCTTACCTGTTGTAGAAAGATGAAACGTCAGTGGAGAAGCTCACAAGGTTGGAACATTGAAATCATTCAGCCTGAGATGGAGATGACCTGCTGTTCCCTCTGCGGCCAACAGGGAGCAGTAGAGGCCTGGTAAAGTCCGCAGAGATCCTCGTTAACGATGTCGCCTCACCTCTGGCTTTTCAGGCCTTGACCCTCACCCTGCAGGCCTCAGTCTGTCTGCGCGTATGTGTGTGTATGTGTGTGTGTGAATGTGTGACATAGGAGAAATAGAGGTGCTGTGGAACATCTCTCAGTGAGTCTGCGTTTACATTCCCAGCCTGTGTGTGTGTATGTGTGTGTCTAAGACTGCCTGTTGTTTTTGAGAGGCTGTGTGTGTGATCAGAGCTCAGTCGTCAGTCTGCTGGGTGTCGGATCGCTGATCTGCAGAGCGAACATGACTGGATGTTATGGAGCCTCAACATGCACGTCAGTGTTTGACACACACATTTTTACTCTTTTGGCAGTTTAACTTTAGATCGCCTCACTCTTGTGGACTTTTGCTTTGACAAAAGAGAAGTAAGACCAGAATTTGAAGAATGAGCTGCAAAACACCATGCAAAACGGACATATTTAAATTTATGTATTCAAAAATATTCTTTATGTTTTGCCTTTTATATTGAATTTGAATTCAAAACAATTTTTTTAATTCAATTTCTATTTTAGATTAATCTTAGGAAGATTTTCCAGGCTTTTGTTTTGGTTTCAAAAACCGCAAGAAGTTAGAATTGTAACACGAGTTACAATTGTTTTTATTAAATTAATATCCTTATATGTGGTTAGTTTGACAACATCATTAATTAACAGAAAACATTTAAAATGTGTCGAATTGTCTTTCAAGCTAGTTGCGTAATTTTTGTAGAAGATGAACTAATTTGTCATTTTGACTCCAGATTCAGCCGATGAAAGCAGAACGTCACCTCAGTCAAACTTTAACAGACTCTTCCTGGTGGACAGAGAATATTTCTGCATATTTAAGGAAACGGGACAGATAATGGAGGTGCCTTAGAGCCTAAACTAAAGCAGGTACAGGTGATGTAAAGAAAAAAAAATAAAATAAAAAATCAAACTAATCAAACTGTTAAAGCATGGAGTAAAATATGACACAATCGGTTCAGAGTAAAGTGAAGCAAATCCCATCTGATTGAAACTAAGTCACTGCCCATGTCTGCAGGTTTATAGGCCTGGTCTGAGTGGCGCTTCCACATTGGAACACATCAGTATTAACTCACACATGACAGAAAATACTAAACATGTTCACAAGGCACTTTATCCAGTTTATTTTCACTCATACAGAGCCAGCTCAGAGCCGTAAATCCACGCTGGTGGCAGCCTTAGGTTTCAGGAAATCTTTTCATCTGACCAAAACGGTTCTTCTGACCTTAAGTAGCATTTACGTTTCGCAGAGACTCAGTTAGTTTCTTAGAGTGACTCAGATGGAGAGCATAGAGGAACCTGCAGTAAGGAGGCCTTTCAACCTGAAACACTTGGAGACGGTCAGGAATTACAAGCAGGGTCTGATTGCTGTGATGGCAACAAAGGTTTCTCTGTTCATAATTCAGGAGTATCAATAATGCTCAGCTTGTATTTTTTATGTAAAATTAAATGTAAACAAAAACAAACTTTTCTAAAATTCTTTTTTCTTTTTTTTTACATTGTTTTGTCATCTTTTGAGAGATGCCTCATTTTTCTTTTGGAGACAACTTCACATATATTAATTTACATTTTGTCAGGGGTTTCAATAACCTCAGACTTGTATGAATGAATGAATGAATGAATGAATGAATGAATTGCATTGCTGGTTGGTACAGCCCATTAGAACTGCAGACCCTCATCAGACCTTGTTCTTCTCATGGAAACTCTGGTTCTACAATCAGTTCTAAGCTCCATCTACACTGTGAAAATTAAATGAATAATAACTTAATAGTCCAGAAGTTCACAGTCTCTATCATTTTTTAGTTGTTGTTGTTTTAAAATAGCTTAACAAGCTAATTCATATCAGTTTATTGCTGTCCTCTTCACACAAAGTCTTCGTTAATATGGCAACATTTCCATTAACGCTCTTTTCATCCATTCCAGGTGTCAAACAGCCAATTGTTAACAAAGAGTTTGTCCACAAAAGCTGCTTATTTTTGTAAATCACCCCTTCATCTTCATTAAAATCCTGTTTAAAAACACTCCTGCTGTTCTTAACCTCTCTTACATAATTTAAAGAGAAAATCTGTGCTGTTATAACTCACGTTTAACTCCTTCCTCTGTGAGGGTCATAAAACAAAACGGCAGAATACCTCGCAGTGCTCATCTCTGCTGTATCTGCTGTTCGGTCATTTTAATATATAACAATCATAACATGGGGAAAATGTCTTGTTATAAATAATCTGCCAGTGGAGCTGGTACCTCTTCATCAGTATAAAGGAATAATTGGCTCTAAACAAGCTTCTATTTCTAGCTGAAAAGTTACTTGTAAGTTAGTTTTGAATTTTTTTAAAGAGAACTGAGATAGTTAAACCAAAATCTAGACCAAAAACATTTGCTAAGATTTTGTGCTTTTGCAGCGTTTCACCCCTGTCATCACACTTTTGTGATAACTTATCACTGTGGAGAAACTTTGATCATCTCTCTGTTGCAGAATTATTTTAATTTAGCCACACTGGAGGGTTTTGGGGCATTACTGGCCAGTGTAAGGCCTCACCGCATTATCTCAATTAGATTTAAATCCAGAGTGGAACATTCCAAAGCCAAATGTTTTTAGCATCCAGAGGTGGAGCTGCTGATGGGATCCTCTGGTCCTGCTGCACAAACCAAGCCTGAGAGAGTTTAAGGTTACAGACTGATGGTCAGACCTTCTCCTTCAAACATTTCCTGCTCGGGAGCAGAACTCATGGTTTCTGTACAAACCCACTGTTGGTTTGACTCGCTCATAGTTACAGACGTGCCTGAGCACAATATATAAAATTCACTGAGCCTTCTGATTATTGGGAGAGCGTTATTAATAACACGTCTCTAGAAAGAGCCTGATCTGCTCTGCATACAAAAACACAGAGGTGTAATCAGTCAGCCAGACAGCTGTGTGGCGTTCAAGTTCATCGTGTAAAAATGTTGATTGTTAAGTTACTGTCATGAAAATGTTCATTTCAGAGCATTCATTATTTATTCCAGTTCCAAATGTGAAATCCAGTCGTGTTGTTCATTCTCGTGTGTGTGCGTGTGTGCGTGTGTGCATGCGCGCGCGTGTGTGCCGCTGTGAATCTTCAGCTGCATTTCCACTGACTGCAATTTGACATTTTGAAAATAAATTTGCTTTATGGAAACTTGCCAATTTTGGAAAAACTCTTGTTTTTCGCTAAAAATGTTTTGGCACTAGAATGAAGTGATTTTATTTTTATTTTTTTGCAAAACTACAATACAGTGTTTTTTCTAATTCCTCAAAATTTGGCACTTGGAAAAACAAATAATGGCTTAATAAAAACACCCCATTTTGTAAAAGGTTTTTTGATAGAAAGTTTGTATTTATTTATTTTTCTATTGAAAGTGGTTTATTTAACAAAACTGCAATAGAAACACTTCTTCACATCGTAAGTCACATAATCAGCAACATTATTGTACCACTAGCGCAAACTGCGAAGAAGAAGACAAGAGGAAGCAGTAGGGGGATGACGGCATGGCATTTCTTTTTTAATGACATTCCCTGAACAACCTTATTCACGTGAGATTTTAAATGCATTTTTTTAATCTAATGCAAACACCACAATTGCAAAATTGTGTTTTTTGTTTTTTTTCAATATTAACGGAATATTGAAAATATTTCTGAATTACTCAGAGGTTTTACCTGGATTTTCCTCAGAAACATTCTCCCGTCTCCTACCTGTCCTGGCAGCCGTCAGTCCTGCTGGCCGTTCCAGCCGCCGGTTCCCACGCTTTGCTCTTCCGTTCATCGCTCACGCTGATCTGCAGCAGAGGCTAGGCCCGTCCTAGGACTGTGGTCAAGTACAGGAAGGGAGGGAGCGTGAATCAGAGCTGACCCACAGAGGCGCCTTCTGTCCGAGCCAAGTGAGGGCCTTTTCTGGTCCACTGCAGCGTGTGGAGGGTAAACAGACTGGACAATAACATAGAAGCAGAAGGAGAACAGGAGCAGGCAGGCGACCGCAGGCCTGTTTGGCATCTGCTCACACCCGGACAGAAACAAGCTGCAAGAATCCACACAAACACACAAAGACAACACTAATGCCGATTTTTTTATTTTTTTTAATTTGTCTATTTCATCCTGTCATGTGCTTGAAGAGGTGAAATGCATCTACTAACAGAAAAGGCCATCAAGTCGCTTAGCTTGATTCAGAAGAATCTGAAATATTACATTAAAATATTTGATTTTAGTCTTTATCACTCAGACTTTATCACAAACAAAGCAGTTTGACAAATATCAGCTGTTAGTGGACACGATTTCATTGTTACGACGTACACCAGGGAAGGCTGGAGGAGTCGCCAAATAAACCCGTGACTTCCTTCTTCGAGTGGGCGGAGCTAAAGTGATGTCATCAATCTACCGTTGAACAGGCTTTCCTGATGACGCACAATGTTTGATGCAGATCGGATGGTGTACCAGGGTGTGGGCGCTGTGGAGTCAAACTGTAATGAACTCTTTAGAGTTCAACAAAGATCTTTCACATCCAGGTTTGTCCAAATCGGATCATGACTTAGAACCCACGGGATTGTACTGTGATTCGCCACGCCCACATATTCCAGCCAACAGTCGGCTTTGTTTCTGTTCACATACAATTGAGTAATTTGACATTACAAAAAATAAAACTGTTTCCTGGAAACAAAGCAATTTCTAAAAACTCTAAATTTTCAATTAAAGGTTTTGGTGCTGGGATGAGATGGTTTATCAAAAATGGTTTGGTTGGCAAAGCTGCAACGGAAACACCTTTTTCACATCAAATGAGTCACATGATCAACAACCACATGTTGCCACTGGCGCAAACCATGAAGAAGAAGAGGACAGGAAGTAGTTGGAGGATCATATTGTTAACTTATTGGGCAATCAAACTTGATTTTAATTGTGCTTCTTATTTAATAGAAACGCTGCAATTGCAAAATTTTGCTTTTTTCGACGTTAGCGGAATATTGACAAAGTTTTGCGCATGTTTCTATCGCAGCTGCTGTGGAGAGCAGGAGTCAACGTCACCATCTGACTCAGCTTGAAAGTTGTAAGCGTGAATTCCTGATTCACTAATGACCAGAATTCATAAGATTTATAACTTTAAAAAGGATATGCGCTGTGTGTCTATGTGTGTGTGTGTGTGTGTGTGTGTGTTTGCATCAACTGAAGGTACCACTTGATTGTGCTTTAAAAGGGAACCTTTTGACTGGAAAAAACACAATGCTGTCTCTTTTAAACATTTTTTGATTCTTGTACTGTATCACCAGCAAGATGTATCAAAACGCCCTTATTTTCAATGTTTATCTCAAAACCATTAAGGCTTTTATTGTATTTCCCTTGAGATTGAGGGTTTCTGGTACAAGACCCTCTTTATCAAAACAGTATATATAAATATTCATCATCTGTCCATCACCTCTTCTCTCTCTTGAGGTTGACAATAGGAGTACCCTGAGAGACGCACAGGGAGACGAGCCCAGCTTCGAGCTGGAGAAGAAACAACACGATCGGCTATTTTACGTCAGATCTTTCTGAAAACTGGGAACCGTATTTGGCCAAGAACATTGGAACAGTTTCATCTCAACTCTCAAGCTTTCAGTATTTAGAAGGTTTTTCATTAAACATTCCTGTTAATGATTACGCAACATAAAGGTGGCAGAGAAACCGAAGAAGCAGCTGTATAAATTAGTGAATGACTTACTTTATGAAGCGGACGTCAATCCCTCATTATCTTGAACTTTTCTCAGAATCCGCTCATCTCAGATCCATCTAGCTCTCATTCCTTATGAATAAGTGTTTATTATAATTTTAAAATGATAGACTAATGCTAATGATGGACACTCATAATCATCTATCGGTTTGTTTCATTTTGCATGAGTATAAATTAAATAATGCTGATTAATGCATTCGCTTTGAATCAGAGCTTTGATCATTGATGCTTGTCATTAATTCATGCAGATTTGGAAGCTGGTTTTACGAGGGTTATTTAAATACTGCATGTTTTCTTTGGTGAAAAATACATGAACACATTGATAGAAGCATTAGAGGCTTCTCCATTCCTTTTGATATCGTCTGCCTAGCTGCTGGAGTTATTGATATGATTTTTGTCTGGTACATATAAACTAGCAGAGAGACACCTGTAAATATGCACCACAGGCAGACATGTCCAACAACTCAGAGCGTCTTATCAGAATCCCGATATATGGAAGAAGAAAAAGGGATAATTATGATTGAGGAGAACTCATCACAGGTTGTGGTCAGTAAAGGCCTGAAATAAACGATTCAAACTCCACTAACTTTTTCACACAAGCTTCACTGCATTTTATCTGTTAGTGGAGCACAAATCAAAGCGGTGGACAATTGTGAAGTAAGTGGAAGGAAAAGATTCAGCAAAACTCTGAAAAGTGTGGAGTGTACGTGCATCCTATCTCGACACTTTGTACAGCCACCGTTTGCTGCATTTAAACTTTTGAAGTGTATCCCTATCATAATTGCAAATAATAATAATAATAAAAAATGAAATGGTTGCCAATCATCCCAAATGATTTGTGAGCGAAGCGTGAGATTTGAACCGACTCATCCAAACATCTTTGTTTTTAAAACTCTACCAACGAGGCTCCTCGTCTCATCAGGTCAAACGATAGCGTGAGAATCTCTAACGACCAGATCCTCCATAAAGAGAAGACCCCCATAAAAATCTCCATAAAATACCTCCTCCTCTCTGTCATTACCCACCTCCTGAAAACAATAACGCTGTAAAACACTTATATTTTTACTGGAGTTATAAAAAAGTACCTGCTGAACATGTATTTCATTTTAATGGTGATGCTTTCTTTATGGAGGGCGGTCATATGAGCCATCAATAGGATAAGGCGAGAGTTCACAGAGGATGGATGTGCAAACACACACACACACCTACACACACGCACACACACACGCACACACACACACACACACAGTGCAGATCCTTGAGGACTGATGGGTACACACAGAAACAGAGCTTGCATTTGGAACAGGACCCGATAGATTCATGTTGCCTTGTTGCCTACTTAACCTGCTGCAATTAGCAGACAGGAAAAGGTCTGGTCACTGAAAATGTAATCACAAAATTAGCAGCGTGATACATCAACCCAACATACGTCTATTAAGTCCAGGTTATGGATTCGGCATTCGTTCATATCAGTGCTGACGATGGCAGATAATTGGGCGCGCTAATCCAGTAATGCTTACAAATGGCCACATTACGTTTGAGCAACGCTGATTAAAGACCGACGTCAAACATTACGGCCACGCACACACACACACAACTCTCCGTTCCCGCTCACACACACAGCAGCTGACAATTTTCTGTATTTGTGTTACCCCCATCAGAGGTCAAAGTGTGGCTTCGTGCCGCATTGACAAGTGACACTGCTCGTAAACAGCGCTGTCATTAACTACACCGTCGTTTGCCAATACATCACACTCCACTGTCATAAAAACACGGAAAACACATTGCTGCGCTGGTTATTACGCGCCTTAAACCTTGACCAGCCAATAAAAAATGACTGAAATTACGACGATGGTATCAGAAGGGTAATTCTTTATGAGATTTTTATTATTTTTCTTTTTAAGAGTCTCAACTAATAAAATTGAAGTCTATCTGGTGCTGACCACAGATTGCTCAAAACAAGTCAAGTCAGGTGGGAATGTTACAGTCACTCTTCTGACTTTGCTGATTCATCTTTTTGTGAAAAATAAGATCTAAAAGCATTCATTGTGAAAATGCGTCCAGTTCCTGCAGCACTGCATCAGCGACACTCGGCTTTTAATAAGTATGCCACCCAGCAACTGCAGCCCACCAATCTAATAAAAGATGGCAGATCAATTTATGACTGAATATGAAATGTCTTATGCACATGACCTTATGGCTGCCTATTTAACCTAATAAAACTAATATGAGCCCCATATATCACTTATTACTGATAGAGGATCAATACTGGATTCAATTAGCTAATGATGCTGAAAGGTACTTCCTGGATCTGTTCAGATTACAGAGCTTTGTTCGCTGGCTCACCTTCGTTACGACTGCTCTGAATATTTACAGTCCTGTTCATTCGGGCTTGTCATTTAAAGTTGGGGGCAGACTAATACTTTCAGGTCTCAGTTTATTGCCCAGGTTATAAATGTCCCTTAAACTGTAAAACCTATCGCCTGCTAACTCAAAAGATCAGTTTTTACGTAGGCTAATTTGTTAAGCTGTACTATTTGGGGTGGCAGACATTATTTTGGGGTAAAAGTTGATCATGTTGCCTTTCGTTTCCATTCAACTTACCTAGTTTTGCCCAAAGGAAAGACTGACATATAAAAAGACCTGAACTACATCAATTCTCCACTCCACAGGTAAAAGTGACATTTAGATGGGCAGAATTATGTGTTTTCAAGGGACATAGTACCAATTTATTATACAATGTAGCAACTATGTTAACTTCAAGATGCTATATATATGTCAAATATGACTTGAAGGTAATCTTACTTTGTAATTTAATGCCTTGAAATTAGGCCTCTGTCACTTTAAAAACTCCCAATTCTTTTTGAAACTATGCCTCCACAGCATGGCCCCTCTGTTAACCCTTTAACGTTTTTACCAGCGTTGTATTGAGAAGTAGCTCCTATAATGAGCTCAGATCCACCAGATATTTGCTAATTGCTCTGGCTAGTCTGAAGGAGCTGAGCGGGGAGTCATAGGGTCAGAAAGTTTGGTAACTGCAGCTCAGAGGAGGGACTGCAGTTACTTGTAAAGTTTAAAAATGTAAATTTTTACATAACACTGGCCTTTTAAAGTTATGGTTAAAACATCTATAGTTTGCCCTGTTGTTGCCTTGAGCCACTGAAAGTGCCCAGTTTTCTTTTTTTTTTTTTTTAAATGCTAACATCTGCACACCAGTGTCTGCATGTGCATCTGATTCACAATCCCATACAAAGGAAGATCTGCTGAGCAAATTGCTCAACAGATGCAAAACGTGAAGCTTTTCTCATGGAATTAGCTATGAGGAAACATTTTGTTATCTAAGCTGTTGTTCTTGGGAACAAGAGCTATGATTAGACTGTGAAGTGAAGGCATTTATGACATGATACAAAATTAACCTATATTCCATCTGGTGTGTTTGATGGGTGAGTTGCACCGCCTTATCATTAGATTTATCTGCTTTGTAAATCAGCTGCTGAGATCAAGATAAAGAAGGGCAGCGTATGAGATGGACAAACAATTTGTCGTAAAACGTTTTCAAAAGTGAGGCCAGTTCGCTGCTGAGTGCACTGAAAAAACAAAACGTTTGATCAAACTTTTAAAAAATGTAGTTAGTTTGTTTCAATTCTTCCATTTCATTTGGTGACTAAATACAGAGGGATGAACTGATATGGCAAAACCTGAACTGATGGTCTGATCCCCTTCAGAGGGAGGAGAAAAAATGTTTTTGTGAATGTTCTTAAAGGGGATCTGTTGTTCAAAATGTACTTTTTGCATGTTTTTATACTTCTTTTTGGGTTTTTATTGCTTCTAAAAACAGCTCAAGTGCTTTCCTTGGTAATAGGTGGATCTTTTTTTAGTGTCTGGAAAATAAGTCGTTTCAGAAACTTCCAGATTGTAGAGTCGACGGCCACTGCGCCGTCACCTAGCAACCCAAGCAAAGTTCCAACATGTGTGGTCAGCTGGTTTTACTGTTGTGGTTGCTGCATAATGTCTCCTGGAAAAGACAAGCATTTTTTTTTTGTTGACTTCCTAAAATAGTGGCCTAAGTGATTTTTTTTTTGTCTAAATCACTATTTGGTAAAAAAAAAAAAAAAAAAAAAAAGAGGTGGTGATTTTTGCCAAGCAAAAAAAATGACTTGGGCTATTATTTTAGAAAGATATGAAAACGAATTGCTGTATAGTTATTTGTTGTGCAGGAGGCTCCACTTCTGCATTTCAAAGAGGCCCTTAGACAGCTCCTTCTGAAAGGAACACAAAGTAAGCAGAACCGACTGAAATGTCATTACCTACGAACAATTTGTTGCAAAAACAAAAACAACAAAAAACAGTAAAGAACATGTTTTGTGTGGACCGCAGATCCATCCTAAACTGTTCAGACAAGCAGAACATCATTGTTAAAGTTGGATATTTGAAATGTGTCGCTCGGTTTTTCTAATGCTTCATACCTTAATGGGTGAATAACAGTGAGTCCCTGTTTATGTGCTGAAGCAGCTTGTGTTTCTTGGAGGTTTCTGACTCCGGTCTCTCAGACGTGAGCAGCAGTTGGTGGAGGGCTTTTATTCGATTGTGGCCAAAAAGTCTGGATATCATCAGGCCTGCTCTGCGCTCTGTAAACAGAGTGGGCATTGAATACATTAGCCCCCACATCGATTTGAATCTTTCTCTCCAAACACCGCCTCTCCAGCTTTTGTTCTGCTCCTCCGACTGAACTTCCGCCTTTGCTCTTTAATCTTCTCCTCTTGTTCTCTCGCTGTCAGTCACCCTCAGTCCTTTTCAGCTCTTAGGGACACTTAAAGATAACGACTGCTTGCCGTGTCAATTTAAATGAAGTTGATGACGAAAAGATGCCTGTGAAGTTGGGATGTAACCGAAGGAACACAGAATTCCTGCTCATTTGAAGGAGTTCGGCCTGATTGCTTGGTGGCCAAACTGCAGCGGTCTGTGAGGGAGATGAGCTGAATGCATATCACCTGAGAATAAAAGCAATCTGTCTCCACAGGTATGAACAGTCTCAGATTCACCTCAAATATAATGTAAAAAAAAAAAAAAGAGAGAGAAAAGAACAGAGGAGAAAGAAGGCAAATGTTTCCTGCTTTAAAAAAAAAAAGTTATATTAAAAAAAAGTGGGAACACAACAAAGAGCAATAGGCTTCAGGCATATCTAGAAATGATTTACTTTTTGTCTTTTCTCATTTCCTTTTGCTTTGAGTGACATTTTTATGTCATCAGCTAAAACTGGGAGTGTTTGTCATTACCACTGGAAACCAGTGGCGTCACAAAGCCTAATTTACGGAGGCTCCAAAAATATTCTCAGGCCCCAATAAGTAATTTGGTGGTTCTTTGTTGCTATTATTTCTGTTTTTCATTGGTGGGTGGTGGGCTTAAATAAATAATCACATAATTGTGTCAGTTTCCCTTTACTTCATATAGTTTAGGTACTGTATTTTCCGGACTATAGAGTGCATCTTTCTATAAGCCCCCCCTACAAATCTAAAAAAAAAAAAAACAACAACAAAAAACTGGAAACGTACAAGCTGCACCGGGCTATAAGCCGCTGATATCTCTGCCGCTCTCAGTTTTCCATAAGGACCCAGCAGAGGGCTGTGTCCCTAATAAATCTGCTGAATTAATTAAGGACGCAACCCTCCATTTCCAAAGCCGAACCAGGGTTTCATTCACGTCGAGTTTATGAGCAAGCGGCTCTATTTCCCTCCTGTACTGCCAGATCGATGGCCCTCAACTTAAAAACTGCATCATATGAGTTTGAAGAAATTTCTCCGTCCTGTCTGCTGCTAGCAGACAGGACGGAGAAATTCTAAATGAAAATTAGCACTTTCTTCTGTTAATTTCCAATTTTGACTATGAATGATTCACTTCCTGCTAAAGAGCCCCCTGGTGGTTGAAGAAAAATCCACAGAAAAGCTATAAGCCGCATGGTTCAAAGCTTAGGAAAAAAGTAGCGGCTTATGATATGGTACAATACAAATACGGTATTAAATATGGCTAGAATTGTTCGGAAGGTGACACAAGCATGGAAGTTTGCACGAATGTTCTTTAAAAACCTACTTGGAGTGTTGCCTTCATTCTTTCACGCATCTTTGAGAAATTCTTTAATCTCCATGGCAACTATTGAGCTGTGCAAAACACCTGGGTGGACCTAGCCTCACCTTTGAGACACAGCTTTGATCTTCAGTTTCTAAGCTTCAGGGCTTCCTCCTCACAGAGCAGCCCCCCAGCCCCCACTCAGCTCCTTCAGACTAGCCAGCAGCAATTAGCAAACACCTGGTGGGACTGCTCATCTGCTGAACTCATGATAGGAGCTACTTCTCAGTGAAATGCTGGTAAAAAAAAAAAAAAAAAAAAAAATTTTTTTTTAAAAACTCCCCGAAAGGGGGGGGTTTAAAAAAGAGGGGGTTTTTTTAAAAGAAAGAGGGCCC
>NW_015113024.1:355476-356503 GCF_001443285.1 Poecilia latipinna
GAACCCCAGATAAGAGGTTCCTCCGAAGGAAAAAGTTGTAAAAAAAAAAAAAAAAAAAAAAGTTTCTTTCTGAAACTCCGCCTGAAGGCGGAGCTTCAGAAAGCGCAGGAGCTTCTTAAAGTGACAGAGGCCCAATTTGAAGGTGTTAAATTACTAAATCAAATGACTTTTAAGTCATATTTGACATACACAACATTGTTCTAACAAATGAGGTTAACATAGTTATGTGATTGTGCTGAAAAATGCCACTAGGTGGCTGGAAAACACACAATACTGCCCCTTTAAAAGTGATAAAGCAATTTTTGCATTTTTGTTGCTGCTTGAGAGGACTGCGCAAAAGCCCAAAACGTTTGCTCACATACTGTGTGTCTCCTGGGGGACCTGAGCTCCTGCTTGTCCCTAAAACTTAGTCACGCCCCTGCTGGAAACAGAGCAGGCTGACAGGCGACATGTAAGGCACCAAACAGAGAGCAAGTCGGACTGCAGGTTTCTTTCTTTATTTATGAATCACCGCAAAGCCGTGTTGATTTGTTACCCAGGCTAAGCTTCATATTCATCCATACGATGTTCTGTCAATTTATGTGACAATTTAAGTGCCTGTTGCCCTGTGTGTGTGTGTGTGTGTGTGTGTGTGTGTGTGTGTGTGTGTGTATTTGGGGGAGGCTGAGGCGGGTGGGGCGGGGCAGGGCATGGCGGGGTGGTGCCCGGCTGGTGGTTGTTGCCTGGCAGGCTGTCCTGTCGCCTCGGCTCCGGTCTGATCAGCACCGGCAGACCCAGTTAGCGCTGAGCTGAGAGTGCAAAAGCATGTCAAGCAACACACAGCTGTTTACACACCAGGCCACAAACAATCCGCGCCGACTCGCCTCACTCCTGATAAATAATACACACACCAACAGACGGCCCCTGCTGTAGTGTGTGTGTGTGTGTGTGTGTGTGTGTGTGTGTGTGTGTGTGTGTGTGTGTGTGTGTGTGTGTGTGTTTGGGGGGGGGGGTAGCGGGGGGGGGGGGGGGCGGGGGTGTGCGCGAG
>NW_015113024.1:359531-404030 GCF_001443285.1 Poecilia latipinna
TGTGTGTGTGTGTGTGTGTGTGTGTGTGTGTGTGTGTGTGTGTGTGTGTGTGTTTGTTGGGAGGGGTACCGAGGTCGGTGGGGGGCGGGGGAGTCTGCGAGATTTGACAGGCAATATAAATGAGGAGACACTGAACGTTTTTAGCTATTTATGTTTGTGCATCATTAATTCATGCTCTAAAGCTTCAGTCCAGATTACTTTCACTGGATTCTAGACGTTTTCCTCATGAGGTGGATGAATTACAGGCTTAGCAATAGTAAAAAGCAGTTAGAACTTTTTTTTATTCTGTTTTTGGATAATAAAAAAATAAATTAACCACTTAAACTGGAACTCAAACCAGTAGCATTTACAGGAGCCAACTAGAGGTTTGATACAACTAATTAGACTGAGAATATGTAAACAGCACAAGAAAGTTTGTTAATAATTTCACTTTCATTAGATAGACAAAAAAAATCTAAAAAGTGAAATATAGTTGATATATTTTCAGAGAACAAGTTGAATCAGTTTAAATGTTTAAGATCTGTTTTATAGGACACACCAGAGAAAATACATAAAAACAAGAGATTCACTGAGAATGTATCACAGTAAGCATTAACAACACTCTTCGGTGTGGACGTTGTTGCTGCAGGAAGGTTAGGTCAAAGTTCAATATTTTCTGAGTCGGTGAGGTGTTTAAACGGACAGTGTTATGTGTTTTCCAGGCACATACAGCCATTTTACAGCACAGTCAGGTGACTATGTTACCTTCAGTTATGAAAATGCTGCACATATAAAAAAAACAACTTAAATGAAATTTGACTTTCCGCCATAGATGTTTCTGACGCCTCAGAATTGGGCTCTGTGTCTTTAAGACACTCCTGCACTTTTCCCCGCTCCCCGTTCAGCATGTCATCACAACAAAGCTCCTGTTTGCTAACTGATGCTGTCGCTAGTCTGTAGGAGCTGAGTGGGGGAAGGCTGCTCTGTGGGGAACTGGCCTTGGGACTGCAGCTCAGAGGAGGAGCTTTAGGGGAAAAGGCGTTGCCTTGTATGAGCAGGTGTTAAAACACCCTGAGTGGTTGCCACGGGAGATAAAAGGAATCCTCAAACACGCATGAAAGAATAAAGAATTACAGTCAATATAGCATTAATAGGCAGAAAATGTTGGTGATCCCTGAATATGCATTCCCTCCTGATTCTTCTGTTTTCAAGGTCTTCCTGCAGCACCAATGCATCCATTGCGCAGCATTACGCTCAACTGTCGCCACGGCTTTTAAATGTTTACAGCAATCAGTCTGACTGCGCCACACCTCGTCACAGTTTAAGTGTTAATCTGTGGTCCAAATCACTCTGATGATCAGCCAAGGAGAGGAATGTGATAGTGAGAAAACTTTGATGAAATATTGTGCTGACTTTGATTTAAGAGTTTCTTTGGTTCATAGCCAAGCCAGTTGGCTTTTTTTTTTTTTTTTTTTGTAAGGTCCTTAGTTACATCTACGGCTCACCAGCAGAAGCATAAATAACAATGTTGTTGGGAATGTTTATGAGGAAGTGGATTTATGATTAAAGTTGAATGTGAGGTGAAATTAAAGGTATGAAAGGAATCATGATGCAATGCGGCTGCAGTTCCCCTCCTCACCACCGGGGTCACAAGTTTCCCCCAGAGCCAGTGTGTGTCTGGGACGGGAGCTGCGTTTCCATTGCTAACGTGCACAAAACTTTGCTGATACTACGTTAATATCGAAAAAACGCCAGATCGCAAAGGCAGCGTTTCCATTAAATAAGAAACAGAATTAACATTTTTATCGTAAAACAAGAGTTTTTTTTTCTAAACTGCCGTGTTTCCATTAAGCAAATTTATTTTCAAAATGTCAAAATGTGCAGTTATATTGCCAGTGGAAACGCAACTTAAATTCTCCTGTCAAATTTGCATTTGATAGATCACGACCTTTGTGTGGACAATGACATTCACCACGTTTATTAAATGAGATCCATAATTCCTTCAGATTTCCTCTGCTGGTGTCTGAACTGTTTATGGGTTTTCAATTCATGTTTCACCTGCAATACACATTCTTTAAACGTATACTTGCTGTCCACTCCACCATGTGGTTTCAGAATAGCAATATTTTAAACCAAAATGTAGAATCATAGAAAGTGTCTTGACAGCCTGATTATGTAGGAAAAAAGCAGAAAGGGGAATATTTGTTTAAAAAGTTGGGAAAGTATCACTTTAAGTGGATGGGTTTGGTTTTAATTATACATGATTTCCATGATGTAAACTATACGTCTGCTTCAGGGAGGAAGTTTATGTGTATTTGTTGATGAAAGATGAACAAAAGAGAAGTCTGAGTTAAACAAGCCTCTCCAAGTGAAATAGGAACATCAGTGTGTTTTTTGAAAATATATGGCAGAGAACTGTAGGCTTGGTTTTGTGTCTGCAACACATTAGGCATATTTAATGTCTAAACAGTATCAGTGTTTTAATGCTTGGAGATGTTTGCCGAAGCTTTAATGGAGTAATAAGGTTCAGTTGTGGCAACTTTCAAGAAGTCGTCCAGGTCAGCCGCACAGTGGGGCAGGTGGGCGAGGTCGGCCTAATTCAGGTATGATAACTGACTTAAAACTTACAATCACGGTGAGAATAAAGTACGCCCTACACTCGTTTTCCGTTATGGAGTTTTACAATCAGGACGTGATTAAAATATTCTCCATGAAGTTCTAATTTTTTACTTTTTTTTTTTTTTACAAAACATTCAACAAGTTCCACACCAGCTGCATTCCCATGTGCAAAACTTTGTGGGTATTATATCAGTGGTGACAAAACACAATTTTGTTACTGTGGTGTTCCCATGAAAGGAAAAATTAAAATCACACTTGAATACGTTTTTTCAGACATTAAATGAGATAATTAAATAGGACATTAAAACACATGGTACGCCACCTCCTCCCTGCTTCCCTCAGTACAGTACTAACATCCTGTTGTTGATCATGTGATGTGTTTCCTTTGCAGTTTTGTGAAACACACTAAAGTTGATGCAGCTGAAAAACCTCCTCATCTCAGCACCAAAACTTTTTTTTTAAATCAAAAAACAAAGATTTTTTTGTTGTTAATTGGCCGTTTTCCATTGAGCAAATTTAATTTTGTAATTCAAATTTTCGCAATTGAACATTTTCTATCCTCAGTGGAAATACAGCTACTGACACTATTTATGAAACAGGAAGTCACAATGAAAAACCTGCGTGGAAAATCAACAACATCTCATCTGCTTACGAAGGCTCCGTTTTATTGGTTGTTGGTTTCAGTTTATCCTTATTTTTTAATAGTTTTTCATTTTTTACTGAGTAGTTTGGATTATTATTACCTGACTATGAAAGAGTTTCGTGACTATAGTTACTAAACTGCATATGAGGAATTCTCTGTATTGAAGAAAAGCTTTCGGTTTATTCTGTGTGGTGCAGGGCGCACAGTAATAGAGTAATAGAGTAAGGACAAGACACTGTCTGAGTTATCCAAGTACTAAATATGCAGTAATAATCAAATGACATCAAATTTACATACAAATAGATTTATTCTACTCTACATTCAGATGTCATTTTTTGTCTGATCACTAGAGTTACATTCAGGCTCAAACAGAAAGAGCTTCCAGTCTGAACCTCTGATCTGTATGGACTGAAAATGCTACAGAATCCATGTAAGAATGTGTTAAAAGTGCAGCTGCAGCTCTGAACGGGTTAAAACCCAGTGAAAGAGAAGAAAGCATTTGCTGAGGAGAAAGAAAAAAAAAAGCCCCGATCTCCTTTATTGTTGAGTTTAATTAAATTTTCAGCTCTAATTACAATTAAGCCACTTAGTATGTATAATAATGTTTGCATCACAGAGCAGCACAGATGCAGTCCATCAACTCAATTAAATATTAAAATGGCTGTGGCTGTATTAATAGCAGGATGGTGTGCTAAGTCTGTGACAGTGTGTGTGTGTATGCGTGTGTGTGTGTGTACACCAGCCAAGGAATTGCAGAGGGGGGATTCCCTTGGTAGCGGTGTTGTCGCTTAGAGACCTGCAGCTCCATCCTTCAGAGCGCCGCTGAGCGCAGTGTGGATGTGACCTATATTCACCGTGGGCTCTTTGTGCCAGACAAGCTTCACTAAAACGAGAGAGAGGAAAAAAAAAGAAGAAACAGCACTGCGGATTAAAAATCCCCACGAGTGTATGAATATTCCTGCGATGCACTATCAGCGTACTGTAAGTTTAATGCAAAATTAGTGTTTTGGTACAAAATAATTCATGACTGAACATAATGAGGGTGTTTTTAAGTGAAAGTGAAGATCTGCTTAATTCACCTCTGCTCCTCCACCTCCCTGGTTGAGCTTCCTGTTTTTAGCTGCGTGCGAACTGCCCCCAATGCAGACCGGGGCTGTAATCTAAATGGTTCCTCATATATGAACATCTGAACATGCTGAAAATTTATATTTTCATTAGGTTACAGTGGCAAAACAGAGATAAGTAATGAAAAAGCTGCAATGGAGGCTAGACGTAATCTGTAGATGTATTTGTTTCACAAATGATAATGTAAAACAAAGTTCACTTTGTAATTTAACATCTTGAAATTGGCGCTCTGTCTCTTTAAGAAACTCCTGCTCTTTCTGAAACTTCATCTTCAGGAAGTCATCACAACATGGCTCCTCCATTAACCCTTTAACAACGTTTTTAACAGTGTTGCACTGAGAAGTAATGACCTTAGCAGATGAGCAGTTTCACCAGGTGTTTGCTAATTGCTGCTGGCTAGTCTGAAGGAGCTGAGTGGGGAAGTCAAGGGAAGGGCTGCTTTGTGAGGGCGGAGCTATGTTCACGCAGGCGTTTTGCACAGCTGAATGGTTGCCATGGGAGATTAAAAGATTTCTCAAACATACATGAAACAACCAAAGCAAAAATCCATATTTGTTTTTGTTTAAGGTGTGACATTATAACATGATGTAAAGCTAAAAAGTTTCCATTTGAAATATTACTGTCCCTTTAAGTGGACTTCAGAGTCCTGGCTGCAGATGGAGGTCATACCACCGGTAAAGAAATGTTTCTTCTCATTGATTGGTGAAATCTCTTTGCTTACTACAGAAAGCCAGGTTTGCCTTTTGCTCTCATTTGACCTGTAACATAGTTATTGGATCAAAGAAAAAAAAACAAAAAAAACACAGGATTTCTGTAAAAGTAGTGAAGACGTGGTTTTGTGGAGTAAGTTGTTCATCTTCGGGCCGTCTCTGAAGCGTATCATGATGGTCGCTGGAATGCGCTGGGAAAGCTCAGCAGCGAAGTGGAGTGGCGGGGCCCGCGTCTGGGCCAGGCCAGGCATGCACTGATAAATATAGCCGCCGCTGAGGCAGTCTAAATACAAGGCTCCTCTTTGCTGTAATGGATGGGTGTCGCTGACCTGTGGTCCAATCACGCTAGATTCCACAGAAATATCATCGCACAGTGGCAAACAAACAAAGCAGAAAAACAAAGGCATCGGAGCAGGGAGTGCTAATCATGAGGCATGGCGAGGCGTCTGTGGCCAGGGCGGTGGAGATGCTGGACTGGCGCGTGTGTGTGTGTGTGTGTGAGAGAGAGAGAGAGAGCGAGAGACAGAGAGAGAGTCTGTGCAGCAGCAACTGTAACAACCAGCACCGATTCTTCTTAAAGACTAAAGCATCCCCTTCTGTAGTGGACAGAATGCAAAAAGAAAACATGTGAGTGAGTGTGTGTGCAGCTCGTGTGTGTGCAGCTCGTGTGTACGTGCTGAATGAATCCAGAGATATTTATGACCAGGGATTAGCCTGAGGACGCTCTGTGGAGTCCAAAGGTCGCTCTGCTGTCTGTTCCTCAGGGTTTCTGGGAGCATCATTAACCAGCATTTAACTGCTGGCTTATGAGTACAATTTAACGAGCCGGCTCGTCCTTTAACGTGGCCTCACACACAGCACACCACCGACTGCTGCCGCTGCTCCCACACGGCCAAAACGGACGTGTCACATGAATTCACACACCTCAGTCAGAGTGGGGATGTGTTCATATTTCACACACACACACACACGAGAAAAAAATAATAAACACAGACACACACACACACACACACACACACACACACACACACACACACAGTCATCAGCTGCCACAGGCTGTGCTGATTTGCAGGGGAGCTCCTGTAGAACAGCAAGCTGACGTGAAACAGTTTACACACACAATTAGTATTAATAGTAAAAACACACGGGTCTCTGCTCACACACTGTGACATCACACGATCGTGAAGCGCAACTGATTAAGGCTGTGCGTGTTCGTGTAGATTTGAGAGAGAAAGATGGAGCAGGAAAGAGAAGCAGGAAGCAGCGTAGCGTGAGGGGCACACCTGTTAGGCACACACACACACACACACATGCACATACACACACACACATGCTATCAGGTAGAGCCACTGGCAGAGCAGGTTAGCACGACACCAGGGCCTCATGGTCCGGTAGGCGAGGTGTGACTGGGCACTGCTGGGAGGGAGTGGTCCACAGAATGCATGGAGAATCATTTCACTACATTACAGTACAAATCTTTGTCAGTATTCCACCAATGTGGAAAAAACACAATTCCGCAGTTGAGGCGTTTCATTTAAATAAGATAGGCGTGTGAATTAAAATCACTTGCCTGTTCACGTGATAAGTCATTAATATCATGGTAGCGATGGATGTAAACAGTTACGAGATATTCAAATCTCACCACGGTGCTAGCGTTCATCATCTATCAGCCAATCAGAGGAGTCATCAGCGTCTTATTCAGGCTTCGGAGAGACAAGCCCCGCCTACTTGGGAGCGCTCCCGTATGCTGTGTTTTGGGAAAATTCGTCTTGTGTGATGTGAGAAAATGTTTTGATACGGCCGAAAAACCATTTCCACTGAGGAAATGTATTTTCGTATTTTCAATGTGCGCAGTTTTACGGTTAATGGGGAGGCAGCTGGTGATGTACGTCATAGACAGGAAGTGAAAGCTGCGTCATGCTGTACCCGCTCAGGGTTATTGGATTTACTAAAGTACTCACGCACCCTTTTCACACCTGACTATGTTATGACAACCCCCAGAGTATTTAACAGGTCATTTCTAATTTAGACAACTGTCCCACAACCTTTCGACAGTAGAACCTCAGTAGAACCTGACTGCATGCTGAGGAGTCGGCTCAGTAATTTGATAAAAGTGTGTCGGACCAAGTCAGATTAAGAAGTTGCAACACTCTGACTCTTAAAGACCAGAAACACGACTGTCACAGACCAACACGCAGCAGTGCAGAATCGTGTATTGGAGAGAAAATCAGACATTTCTTATAAATAAAAGTGTGAAAAGTGTGACATGCATTTATATGTTACAGGGCAGCCCTCCCTCCTCCACGACTCCCACCACTCAGCTCCTTCAGACTAGCCAGCAGCATTTAGCAAACACCTGGGGGAAATGTTCATCTGCTTGGCTCATTATAGGAGCTACTTCTCAACACAATGCTGGTAAAATGTTGTTAAAGTTTTAATAGGGGAGCCATGTTGGGATGACTTACTGAAGAGTTCTTAAAGAGACAGAGGCCCAATATCACGGTGTTAAATTGTGACATTTCTTTTAAGTCATGTTTGATATATACATCATTTTGTTTTATAACAAATAAACAGAAATCAAACTTTCTTACTTTTCAATCTGTCAGCCGTTTCTCCTCCCTTCCTGTCTACTCTCCCGTTTCCCTGGATGCTGCAGTGGACCAGATGCTGTTTTGTGGGACCCTCACATCTCCTCATTGCTCCACACAGACTGCTCCACATTGGTTCATAATTAATGAAATTAGCAGCTTTGTCTGCTGAGAAGACTCCTGCATCTGTCTCAGACTGATGGAAGAAAGACAAATGGGGTGAGGGGAGACCCCCCCCCCACCCTCCACCCCACAAAGGAGATGGGGGGAGCAGAGGGGAGGGAGATTGATGAGGAAGACACAACTGATTAACAGGACTGGCAGTAATGAGTAAAGAGAGTGAGAGGAAATGTTTTCAGGAAGTTTGAGCGTGAACACTGAGTCATGTCTCCAGGTCTCCTGGAGTAATGCGGTCTACACATGTTTCTGTTAGCTGCTTTCATAGTCTGTCAGCTTTATGGTTGTGTTAGCAGCCAGTTAATTAGAAGTATTGAAAAGAGTAGATCAATGACTCGCAGCGGCTGCTGCTGTTAGCACGCTTGCCAGATATTTGATTAGCCTCCCCTGCCATTAGCATGGATGCCGCGTGTCCCCGGAGGAGCCTTTGTGATGAAAGTGATTGTCTGACGGCTGTCCATCACCACCACAGCTGCATCACTCACACACACACATGCACACACACCTTCGAAGCCTCGGAGTGTGAGGTCAGCAGCACATTCGCTGTAATATTGACTTTCTGGTATTAATCTCTATCTTCTGCTACCAGTCCTCTGGGTGTCTTTAGTCAGTTTGCATGGTTCCTGTCCCACCCAACCTCTAAGCTAACACACACTCACGTGCGCGCGCGTGCACACACGTACGGACAGAGTGACACACACACACACACACACACACACATAACACGAGCTGCGGTTTAGACTAGGTGAGTAAATTGTTTTTTTGTTCTTGAGGTATTTATCAGCCGCGGTGCCGCCTGTTGGACCGGTGGCTTCCGTAATGGAATCTGATTAATGGCAGCTTATTAACAAAAGCTCTGTTGTTCGGGCCCTGAGGGCTCGCTGTAATTCTAGAGCCCCGCGCTGATATAATGGCCTATTTTAGGAGCGCCGTGATTAAGCACCATTAAAGCGCCGAGCGGAGCCAGGCCGCGGACAACTTCAATGGCAGCAAACGTAAACGCAGCCAAGTCCCCAGAGTCCCTCCATCCTTCTCTGCCCGTCTCACTCCCGCTCCCTCTCTGTCTGTCCGCCTCTGTTATTGAAACAGAGTGCTGTATTTATATTGAGTTTGGGGAAGGACTCTAGGGGGAGGCAAAATATATCTAAATTTTTTTTCCAAACACCGCAGATATATTATGCTGCCATAGCCGTCGGCGGAATGGGAAGTCCGTGTTGCGGCGAGAGTAGCAGAAAGCCGTTCGAAGAAAATATGACAGAGAATTAATCTCTGCTTATCTGTTTGTGCTGAATGTCATTATGCACACAGCATGTTAGGAGTAAGAGTGGGGTGGGAGTCTGGTGTTCAGCCAATCTGCATCATGACTGAGTGCTGAAGCTGGATCCATTTTGTCCTAACCTGAACGTTAATCTGGTTAGCGGGGGTTCAGACCACACAGTCAGACACCGACACAGCTGGCTCCAGCAGAGGACAGGGTGGGAGGGGACCGTTTGCTGATAAAACCACATTTTGATGTTTGACTAAGAACTGTTTTTTCTTCTTCTCTTCTCTCTGTTTATTAGAGTTTCGCATTAAAGCAACAAACACAAACTTCCATCACCGAGCCGCTCTAATCCAAAAGGAAATGACCGTCGTTTAGGGTCTTTTGTCTCGCTGACGTGGGCACCGCATCGTTAAGTTCTGATCAGGGCAAAGAGAACCGGGCTTTAAAGGGCTAGTTCACCCCATGGGAGATTGAAAAAAAGTGAGTAGGAATCAAATGGGTTCACCAGTTTATACAAGAACTCTCCAAGTTTGATGCTGTCAGCAGAACAACATTGGTTACTATATTAAGTTACTTTGGTTAATGCTGCCAGCTGTAATTCAATTCAGTTTGATTCAGTTTCTCTAGCAGCAGTTCACAATACATCATCTCAAGGCACTTCACAAAAACAAAAAGTCATTTCCCATTGATCCTATGAATCAGTGCATTAAGTTCAGTTCATTATTCAACTTAGTTTAAAAAGTTTTCTATCTAAGGACGCAGGGGATTCCATGGACCTGTTGACTAGCAGCATTCATTCCTCCAGGATGAACGTTAGACCAGATGTAGCTTCTGTAGAAAAAGAAGAAAAACAAAACAATAATCATCAATCTACGGGGATAATTTCCAAACAACCTGGTGAAGAACAGAAACATGTTGCGGCACAAACAATGAATTTTAAATTATTTTAAACTCCTGAAATGATCTAAAACAGGCAATCCTTTCAACTAGCAGTTAGCCTTCCAGGTTAGCTCAATCCTTGTGAGCTAACTTGGATTGTTTGCTCCTCTTCCTTTCGTACAAATTAGAACAATTTTCATTGTCAAAATTCTAGAAATTAAGGTACTGTAATCTCACACGGTATCAGATACACAGCTGATAGCAGGCAGCTGAGTAGTCTTCTGGGCCCTCAGACTGCTACTGTTGCCTTGGTAAGCCTTTACTATAGTCCCATATTGCTTATGAAATATGCCTACTACAAGTAAGGTAACTATTCCTAACAACAACTTCACAAACACTCTTAATGATGCGTTAAGTCCTCTGGGCCTAAAGCAGGGCCTATGAAAACAAGAACACCAAATGTCCACAAAAACTGAAGTTTACTTTAGGATTCGGTCCTGTCTGTTGCTTAATGGAATCTAAGATGGCACATTGGTGGGGTTTTCCAGGTTATATGTATGTTGGGAAATTTTGTGGAGGAACAGCGACTCAGGAAACGATGTTCCCTTCTCTGGACACGGGTCACGGGGGCTCCTCACTGGATCCAGGCCTGTAGGTGGGGCATGCTGGCAAGCACCTGATGGCCAGGCTTCTGCCCACGGAGCCTGGGCACAGCCCGAAAAGGAAATGTGAATCCCCCTTTCCATGGGCCCTCCACCAAAGGAGAGGAACTGGTGGTAGCCGAAGTACAGAAGATGGCTTTTGGGATAAATTTTGGCCCTCATAGCAAAACGTTTGGACATCACTGATCCTCATATTTGTCACTAATGTAACGTAGAATTCAGACATCTTAGATTAGACAAAGTTAACTTACATGGCGTATCCCCTAACTATCTGGTAGCCTTCCATCGGTCTTACGCGCTACAATAACCTGCTGTATTATGACATCTGCCTACTGCAGGTAAAGGAACTATTGCTGGCAACTTTACAGAACATCCCTTCAGAATATCTGAACCATCTCTTTATGCTCCCGGATCTTCTCTCTAGTTTCTTTCAGCGGCTGCTTGTCTTCACCTTCATCTCTCTGTTCCTCAACAGGAAGACTCTTCACTGTCCACCTCCTCCTCCCTCACTTCCTCTCTCCTTCTATCCCACCCTTCATCTCTGCCCCAGACCTCGCTGTTCTCCCCCAGCTCCTCCAGGGAGGGCGGTAATAATTATTATGTAAATAAATACGCCTGCTGTAATCACATTCGTGCCACTGATCCAATTAGAGAGCTGATAGCAGGCGGCTGATTGCGCGGACTGGCGGCTGATGGTCAGGGCCTGTGTGTCTGTGGGGCTGCTTGGCTCAAGTAGTCGGGGGAGCACATGCATTAGCAGACAAGCAGGCCGGCGTAATGAAAGCTGCTTGGTGCCGTGAAGCATGCAGTCATTCCCTCTAAATAATGCTCTTTGACCAGGACCCTGCACGTCTGCCAGGCTCGCAGTCGGCTCGCTGGCCTGTCTGTCGCTGCGGTGCTCTGCGTGTTTGTTGGTCTGCACTTTTGTTATCATGATTCCTGGCTCTGGATCACTTTCACCATGCATCATCTTATCACCAATTACTGCCTTGTTGTGATCCTCATCTTCTTAATGATGCTCCACTGAGACCTTCATCGTCAGAGTCTCATCCCTCACCCGGCATCTACCCTCAGATCATCTTCAGCTAGCACTTTTTTCAATAGGCATGACATTATTTTATAAACTAATGCAAAGCATTTACAGAATCAGTCGACAGGTGTGAACCTCCTAACCAGCTCCAAGTGTTCTGCAGCTCTAGCAGGTCATCTTCCAGGATTGACCTGGAGTTAGCTTTAATCTAAGTTCCAATCAACTCTGTTCCTATTGAAGAAAAGCATTCCCACAGCATTGTGCTGGCACCACCACATTTAACCATGTTGTTTATGTGTTAATATGCTGAGTGATTAACATAACATTGGCTAAAAATGTTTTGCACTTTATTTTACAGATTGTGTGTCCCACGCAAGCCCTATAGAAACAAAGTTTTTTTTAGCTTTGTCTTTTCATCCGTAGTTTTCCTCCATAAAGATCAGATTTGCACAACATGGTATGCACAGGTTGCTTTGGTTCTGGGGGTCATGAAAGGGTAAATGTCCACTCCATATGTGTTTGGTGGATCTAAAGAAAGTCTATGACCCTGTTGCATCCTGTGCAAGGGTGCTGCTGGAGGGGTGTCAAGGTCACCTGCAGTGTTGGTGTCAGCTGAGCAGGAACTGCTTCTAAATTCTTGGAATGACATCAAATTTCTCAGTCGTGTTAGACGGACAATTGTCTTGAGGATTTGGATTAGGGGTGTATAGAGACAGGGTTAGGTCAGAGGAGTTTTCACTCTCAGGGCTCCCCTTGCCGCCCGATGACTTCACAAGATATTGGGTCCCAAAGGTAGTGCATGCTCTCTCGAGATCAGATCCCTTCGTCGGGCCAAGGCATCCTATCTTGATAGGAAATGCATGGTGGAGTTGGTTGTTCCAAGAGGCCATTGGAAACAACCTGTTGATTTGCATGTGCTATGTAAGGTGTAATGGAATATGGCTGGCATTTCCTCTGGGTGTAGGTGTATTGCTTGAGTAGGCTACATCAGTACTTTGAGTGTTTGTCATGTGCTGTGTTTAGTAGAGGGGGGATAGAGGGATAGACTGAGTGGAGGAGTAAAGGATTGTTAGTACTGTAGGTGTTATGGTGTATATAGATGAGTTTTGTTGTTTGCTACTGGGTGTAGATAGAAAATGATATCTTGTGAAAACCTGATGCTTCAACAGATGGGTTGACCAAGGATCTGGCTGCGTTAGGCCAGAAGAGTTTTCACTCTCAGGGTTTCCCTTGCCCACCAGTGGCTTTGCAATCAGAGAGGTGTGTCTCAGCCTCAAGGGGAGGACTTTAATTATTTTGGTGTCTCAATCACAAGAGATGGTAGGATGGGCCAAGAGATGGATAAAAGAATAGGGGGTTAGTTGGCAGCAACGATGATGGATCTGAACGTAAAACCAATGGTGTTGAAATATTGATTCAGAAAACTAAAAGAACAAGGTCAATGGACAGAACTTCCTCATGAAGTTGGCTGGCTGTCCCTTAGAGATAATGTAGGTAGCTCCCTCATCCATTGAGAACTTGGACTACTTTCCTCATAGAGAACACTCAGTATACTGTATGGGCAGGTATCAGTATCAACCGTCTAGAGATGTTCCATGCACAACTTAGAGCTAGGAGATTCCTATTCAGGAACTACAACTCCCTTCTGGTGAGGACACTTTGGTATCTCCAGCGAGGAAGAGGAGAGCATCATAAGATACTGGATTTTCCTTTGTGGACCTGACATTCTGAAACCAATCACAATTAAATGTGGAACCTTGATGGACTTAGTTTCTTCTTTTTTTACTTTAGCCAACCAACAGTTCAAAGCAGTTCAGCAGGCAAACATATCTACTAGTTTTTCACACTGGAAGAATTTTGAATCATTTAGCACATTATTCCTGAAAGCTCTTTCAAAATTATTTTATAAAGTCAAAAAATCAAGAATGTCTTTGTTTTTGTTTCTTTAATTTGTATGAGTGCAGCCTTACAAACTATTGACTGAACTGAGGCAGGTTGATGAATTATGTCTACAGATGGGGCAGAGTGCGGCGTAATTAAGTTGATACTGTGGTGTAGGAGTGCCTTGCAAATGTGAACAGTTCACTGAATGGTATTTTATACACCTTAGGAACTTCAAAGTTGAATTACGTCAGAGTTTCTGAGTCAGAACTGACTTCAGGACTGCAAAATACAAGAGCAAGAAGAACTTCTTTTTTAGAGTCTGATGGTTTTTTAATGATGTGTCTAGTTGTAATAAACTCAGTTTGGATTATTGGAGTTAAAACATTCCTTCAAAGAATATGAAACCTAACTGGTCGTTGTGGTTTGTGTTTACTCCTCAAAGTGTATTAAAAAGCTGAGAGGGAAAATCCGGACTCTCGTCGACATTTCTCCATTTGTTTTGTTCTTGTCATGTTTTGGTTTGTTGGGGCAAAAAGCAGAAATGTTTGACTTGCACTCCAGTTTTTAAGTGCTGAGGAAATCTGAGCTGGAAAAATGAGCAAGTGGTCTCAACATGATGACTCCGTACCTTAACAGATACCGCAATCTGCGAGTGTGGACGTGAAATATGTTGGAGCTCTGGACGTATCGTTGGCCTGCTCACCACAGCTCTGGCTTCAACGGTGTCTGCCCAGGCGAGTGGGGGCATTAGTTTTACCCCGAACATTTTTGCCCGGGGGGCCGTGCTCCCACCGCCATGTGTTGGCTGAGTAGACTACTGTTAATGTTGAGAAGTAATGTATGGGTCCCAGTGCTAACTCCCTGCCTTTTACATCTCAATCAGGTCACTCTAGTTTATTTATATATTGTCAAGGGGGTTGGGGGGGAGAGTGTGGGGGCTAAAAGATGAATGTGGCAGTATTTTTTTTCTCGCCCTCGTTCTGTATTTAGTTTGCAAAAAGCTTTTATAATGAATTTAAAAGGCGGCGCAGATCCAAGTGTTTGAAAGTCCCAGAGCGGCACTAAGTGAAATGCCCGAGCGGAGGGAGTAAAGAGGAGCCAAAATCGTAGAAGGCTTTAACTTAAAACATGGAATGGATTTTACAGAAATCTAAATTAATTAATCTTCTTTTTTTTTTCCCCTGCGCTGCTTTCTTTCTTTCATTAGTTTCCGTTCCCTGGCCCTGCACTCCTCCGCACTCTGCTCTTACCCACTCAGTCGCACGCTATTAAGCAAACACTCCTAATATTTTGAGCAGGCTGGCAGTTTGAATTTCATCTTGCCGACGCATCTTGTTTCTCTCAAGCCCTGACTGTTTTGACATGCGGCCCGATTAAATTATAAACAAGCAGGCCTCCTGATGGTGATGCTGGAGCCACTAATTTCCCTAATTGTTTGCAGTTGTCTGGGAGGCCAGGCTCGGAGGCCCGGGCCTGATCCCCCCTGACTGGCACTGCCGAGCTAAAGGCAACAGAAGGAGGGGAAGTGGAGACGGGAGGGAAGACGAGAGAGGGAGTGTAGAGGAAAAGACTGGACGGGCAAATAGGAGGCTTAGCAGGTAAAACAGGGCTGGGGTAAGAAATTAGAGTGGAGGAGTAATTTAGAGGTCCTCAATCAGTTTACCTAGTAGTCTTCAAACCAAACCATTAGAGACCAAAATGGCTGACCTGCAGGGACCCTGGAAGAACATCAGTTTATTAAGAAGCCTCACATGGTGTTTTCCTGCGAGCGCTTCAATCAGTCACTGGGGTGACTGTGTGGAATAGAAACTCTGACGCAGAAAGAAAACAACCTGAGCTAACGTTTTTGCTACAGGTTTGATCATTTCATGAATACGGTACAGCACTTAGTAGCAGGTTTTAAAGTGCTTTATGAATAAAATTGAGATTGAGATTCTATGAGCAGTCGTGTGTTTTATTATTAAAACAATAATCATCATCATCATCATGATAGTTATTACATATTACTATTTGCTTTGCAGACAGCAGAACAATTGAAGGTAAGTACATAAAAAATACAGTAATAGTACACATAACATCAATATAGCTTTGATATGCTGATTATTATTATTATTAATTATAATAAATTTAAATTATTAAATTTTAATTTAAGATGAAATGATTAATTTCACTTTAAATTACATTTAATTTAATAAATAATAATATTTGATAGTAATAAAAAACAATAAATAATATAGCTTTGATATGCTGATTATTATTATTATTATTATTATTATTATTATTATTGTTTCATGGTTATTTTGTCTTTTGTGGCTTTGTGATTTTTGTTTTAATGTCTATTCACATTTACAAGACAACACAAAGTCTTCAAACACTTTAAGTAGATGCACAGCACAGGTTTGTAATTTACTGTTAGGCTTAGACCTACATCTAACAAATGCTGGTCTGGTGATATTCAGTAAATAATAAACCATGTGTTGGGCCCAATCAGTGGGAGGAACAAAAGGGATTGAACTACACACTGACCCTAAAATAAAACTCTCCATCCCAGAATGCACAGCGTTAATTCATGTAGGAGTTAGAGTTGTTTGTGTTGATTCTGTATTTTTGTCCAGGATTTGCTGTTTAAGAAACTCAGTGCACAAGTTCACTCCTTCATCTATGGTTCTATAACACACACCTCACTCACCATTCAGATATTAATAAAACAATCATTTATAGAGGCTCATTGTAGAAGGTGATCTGTAGAGGCTAATTTAGCTGTTACTTCCTGATAATCACATGGTGATAGGTCATTTTAATCAGAATTACTAGCTTTGGTAACAACTGCCTTTGACAATTATTAATGGTTATAAGGTCAAACCAAACTTAGTGTTGCACAACATCACGTCAGGAAACCCGGCTATACCAGCAACACACACTAACCTGGTATGAATCGAAATGAGTAGGAGGGAACACAGTCACATGGTTCCTTCTGTTCCTGATATCTTATGAGAACCAGACCTTCTAAGTCTTCATGATTCCTCCATTTACCAGCAGATCAGTCATTGATCTTAACTTGAATTGGTGGACCAGACTCAAAGACGTGTAACTCATCATCAAACACAAACTGTTCGATTTAAATCATGTGTCACAACCGACCAAACAGTCACAAAATACTTAAACAGTGGTTCTTAACCTGGGTTCGATCGAACCCCAGGGGTTCGGCGGAGGTAAAGACACACTGTGTAAAGTCGTGATGACGCCCCGCTTTGCTGCAGAGGATCACGTTACATTGTTTAGCCAATCAGAGCTGCGGAGGAGCACTGATTGAAGGAGCTCCACTCTCAGCATGGATTTGAACTTGTGTCTTTAATTACTTCAGCAAAACTCATCGTTTTTACCAAATTCTGTAGCTTTCGGTGTACTTCTAAATCTGCTCCTTAGTCGCATCTTTTCGGGGTTGCTACTGCCTCTAGTGGCGTGGGGGTGGTAACACAACTAATATAATTACATTACTAAATCAGAATACCAAAGTCTTTATTGTTAATTTTTCATTCTCTGAAGAATGTAGAGCTAATCAAATGATCTAAACAAGACCTTAAAGTGGTTCCAGTTTCTCTCGATGGCCAACCTGTTGAAACTGTGGCAAATTTTAAATACCTTGGGTCGTTCCTGGACAGTCAGCTCAACTTTGCTGAAAACACTGACTATATTTTGAAAACTGTTCTCAGAGACTACCTTTTAAGAAGACTTAGTGATCATGGGGTGCCCCAACTAGGCTCTAGTTGGGGCACCAACTAGAGTCTTGAATTTGGAGGAAAAAACTCATATTTTAGTGAGTGCGCATATGAAACTGGTGGGTTCGGTACCTCAAAAAAGGTTAAGAACCACTGACTTAAAACAATTAGAACAGAACAATCTCGCACAGAAAGTGAAATTCCGGTACACTGGTAACTTAATGGTAAGCTGAGCCAGATCCTGAGCTCACTTTGGAGGAAGCTTCAATAAAAACTGAGCAGCACGTAAACAAAAACAGTGTTGGTTTGGATTCTAACCAGGTCCGGGATATTGCTTGAATAAAAAAGAAAAGAAAAGGTTCTGTAAATCTGTTTCATTTTTGTTCCTCTTCACTTTTGTCAAAATGACAAAATGACACACTTCATGGAGTTCCAGCAGACCTCCATCACAACAAAACACATGATACCATCCAGACTTCCACTCAGCTTGCCTCTGCAGATCTCCAGTGATGATGATGATGATGATGATGATGATGATGATGCGTGTGTGTGTGTGTGTGTGTGTGTGTGTGTGTGTGTGCGTGCGTGTGCACGCACGTGATCCATGTAAGGGATGAAAGGTTTCTATGCAAAGCTGTGAATGTTATCCTGGCTGGCATCAACAGACAAGCCTGGTTCCCCTGCAGACAGCACTGCAGTCATATCACCACTGTCATCACCCAATCAGTGGTGTTCCCTGTATGAGGATGTGTGTGTGCGTGCGTGTGTGTGTACCTGTCCAGGCTGGGTTAATGTAGCGTGACAGTGGAGATGGCAGCCATTGTTGCTGAGCAGGTGAGCTAATATCACACTTTGATACAGAGGGAAGACCTGGAGTGAGACACGTACACACACTAATGTAGGCACTGCTGACATTCAGCTGGTCCATCGGCTGAAACTTCTAGGAGGGTAACCTTAAAATGGCAAATATGGAGTAGAGAATATCAAGATATTATCCAGGAAAAGGCAACCTTAGTTCAAGTTTCCTCCAGCACTCTGTCCTCGGTACTCTGCTTTTCTTCCAAAACATGAATTTTAGAGGACTTGGTACCAATGTACAATAAGGCTCCCCTTATGAATGGCTAATAAAAAGTTCATAGATTTCTTATTAAATAATCAGCAAACACTTTATAAATTATTAAAAGGTGCTTAATTATTAATTAAGAGCAAGAAAGGGACGGACAGTGAGCCAAACCTGTTCAAATATATTTTAACCAGAGTTTAAATGAAACAGTTCAGACTGACTCAGTGCTGGTTGGTAGGTAGCTTCACAACTTTACAATAAATAGTTGTGAATATTTATATTGCGGTGATAGAGTATGATATTATACACTAAAGAATCATGTTTACAAATTTTCATTGTGCCTGCAGGGTAGTAACTTAGTGTGAAATGTTTAATTTAGAAATGTGCATTAAAACAGATTTGGCTCGATATTTGAAAAGAAACTAGATTTTGTCTTTTGCTCATAATTAAGGCATGACAAACAATTATCATTGATTTATAAAGTCTTACAGCTCAATTATTAACCAAACTTCAAACTATTCTTTAGCCATTAGTAAGGAGAGCCTGATTGTAAAGATGAATTTATAATTCTGCATTACCCTAAGGTAATAGCTTGTTTCTACTACTTTATCCACTAATAATTGGCACAAAATTGAAAGATGTTTAGAAAATTATTTATCAAAGTAAAACAACTGGAAACAAACAAATAAATAAATGTTAATTAAATTACATTAATTAACTTAAATGTTAATTATTACTGAAAACTTAATGACTGTGCTTAAAACAAACCTCTGCCTCTTTCCCATGAAACCAACCACTCAGCTCCTCCAAACTAGCGGCAGCAGCAATTAGCAAACAGCTGGAACTGCTGAACTATTTCTCAGTCCAGTGCTCCTAGGAATGACTGTTAGCGACATGCTAAAGCTTTGTTGGAGCCTGAAGGCACAATGTCACAGAGTAGGAGCTTCTTAAGGAGACAGAGGCCCAATTTCAAGATGTGAAATTTTTAAGTCAAATTTCTTTTAAATCATATTTGACATATGCAGAATTTCCTGCACATATCAACTGAAGTTATATCTCTATGAACTGAAGTTCACGTAGCTACTTGGTTGTGCTATAAAATGGCGCTATGTGCCTAAAACATACTGTCCCTTTAAATGGACAGGGGCTTCTAGGAGCTCAGCTGCGCTTGTGGAAGTCTATTTGCCAAAACAATGTTTGAGTTTCAGCAGAAAGCTGGAATCAGACACTTCAGAAAGAACTTTAACACTGTTGAAAGAAAGCCACTGTGTATGTGATGTTGCCATCAGCACAGGGAGTGTGCTGCGGGCTAACTGCTCTGTCAGCTGTTTGACTATTTTTTCCTTTTACTGAAAAAGCCCATTATGTGACAGCTTGCAGTGATGAATATTGAATTCACTGTGTGCCAACGGTAATGTCTCCAGATGTGCGCGAGAGTTTGGGCAAAGCGTGCAATAAAACCTGATAAATCAGGGAGGGAAACACACGCGACGCTGGAATCACATGCTCGGCGTCCTCGCGTTACTCTATTAACACACACACACACGTATTACTTATTTTCACAGTAGTAAATATTTGAATGATTCCTGTTTATCTTTGCTGTGCATGAACAGCCGGGGACCAGAGAGGGAGGCAGCAAGCGTCCTGCCAGCAGGCTGCAGTGTATTAAGATAAACAAGCAGAGAGAATAAGTGACAGGTGTCCATTGAAGCAGCACAGGCCAGCCGCTGGGATGCGGAGGGAGTTAATGCCTAATGAGAATTCACCATCAACACTGACAGATGCTGAAAATAATAGTTACTGACTGACAGTTTGCTGCCACATTCTCACAGTTTGTATTGGAGGTAAAAGATCTCAGCGGAACATGTTGGAGGAAATATTGTTGTGATCCCGGGACGTTTTAATCTTCTCAGCTGTTTGACGTTTCTCCAGCTCTCTTCCCCCTCCCCCACCTGTTTCTTCTGCTGAACCCTTCTCAGACTACATCCTCGGGTTCAAATCGTTCATTTTTATAATGTCAAACTCATCCTGTGAGGATTAACAGCTTCTCCACTTGCTCTGAATCAGATGTTTTTGTAAGATTTTAAAACTTCGACAAAACTAAAGATGCAGGGAAGCAGGCTGATTTCTGACCCCTGTTTATTTTCTTTTTAAAGAACCACATTATAAGAAGATGTGAGAACAGCAATAAGGCACCTGTGAGGCGCTGAGCCGGTTCTCCTGACCTCCGGCTGCAGAGGGAAGCAGGCAGAACAGAGCAGCTGCTGCAGCTGAGGTAGACTTCTTCTCCTCCAGCCAACGGGGAAAGCGCTGATGGAACCCTGGAGCAGAACCTGGCCCGGTTCAGACTAAAGTAAACAGCCATCATATTGTTATGACACACAGCACAAAATCTCATTCCTTTCTGTAAGATATGCTATAGGAGCTGCAAGTTTGAGGAAAACGATTTCTCATTCAGGGCAGTTTTTAACATATGAGGCTGATCGGTACTGAGACTGATTTTTGTCCAGTTAATATGACGGAACAGACGTCAACATTTAACACGTGCCTTCCCTCCTAACACCGAGCATTAGCGGTCTTTATGACCTGCTGGTCCGTCCCTGGACAGACCAGTTCGGACTGGAAACAGCAAGGATGTCAATGACTGCTTCTAACACATCAGGGATGTAGACAGAATGGTCACATGCTACCCGATATGTCTGACCCACAAACAGGTGCCGAAACGAATTGCCTTCACCTCTCAGTGGTCATAATGTTATGCCTAATTTTAATCAGATCCTTACCTTGATTCTGAAATTTGGAAAAAGCTTCCAATGTTTCCAAATCCAGCAGGTTTCATGGATCTGCCTCTAAACATTAGATCTGCTGACACTGGATTCTTTTAAATCTGAGACGAGTTTTTATGAACTGGATTTTATTACAACCCAAATTTATCGTACCTCATTAAAGCTGCAGTATGTAAATTTTATTTTTAAAAAAAATGTTTTCACATATTTGTTAAAACTGTCACCATGTTGTCACAGCATGAAATGAGACAATCTGTGAAGAGATAGATCGCCTCCTCCTCACAGAGCTGCTGATACAGTCTGAAGAAACCAATCAGAGCCAGGAGGAGGGGCTTAGCGCCGTCAATTATCCTTGTGAAAGCGCTGCTTAATGTGGTAATGGCGGAGGAAAAAACTTACCATCAAAGGAAAACCGGCTTTGCTGACAGGGAGGAGCTGCACCCGAGCAGAGAGAAAAGGGTGCAAGGAAAGAGGACTGAGCAGCACCCACAAGGGCCTGATTGGCATCATTAAGACCCGCCTCTTGGCTCTGATTGGTTGTTTCTAGTTTGCACAGGGAGAAGGCAGAACCTGATTTTTTTTTAAACAAATTATCTGTCTCATATTGTCATAGTGACAGTGTCAACAACCATGCAGCATGTAACGTTACATTCTGCAACTTTAACAGTGTTTGACAAAAGCATTTACAAATGAACAACACCGCACGTGCATGGCGCTAACTCTGAACATCTACAGCATTCTGATTGGTTCCTGTCTCCATCTTCTGTGTCACGGAGCATCAGCGGCGGCTGAAGCAGCCTCCGGCGCCCGGGGACGGCCTCTGGCTGCCCTGGACGCCCGGCTCTGACCGGCCGTTACGTCAGGGCTCCTGCCACCGCAGCCTCAGGCCGTCCAAGCTGTTCCAGGCTGAGAGGAGAGGCGACGGCTGCCTCCGAAGGACTTGATGTTCCCTGCTTCTGTAGGGCTGTTGTTTTATGATCCAATGCTCCGACAGAGAACCTTTACTTTTAGTTTAATGAACAGAAATCAAGCCACAGCATCGACGGTGTGCTCATATATTCATATTGAGCCCAAATACCTGCAGACGAACTTCATTGTCCTGCAACTTCCTGAACTAATATCTTTGCAAGGGGCGCCGAGCTGAAACAATCTTCTCTGAGTGTATTCAGGACTTCAGTTTAATGTGTTTAAGCAAATCCTTTGATGGATGAAATTATTACATTTGCCCTCATGCATAATTCATGTCCCAGTCCAGATTAGTTATTCCAGGGTTTAGAGAAATGCTGAGTGTGATTTATTTTTAATCAGAGCAGCTGTTTGCCTTCTCCTATCAAAGATCTGCTCTGACAAAGACGCAGACTCGACGAGACAGAGCTGACCCCACGCGACCGCTGCGCATTTTTAATCCGCCTGGTGGTGGTGATTTTTATTTTATTTTTATTTAGTCTTTTTCTTTTATGGGGGAAACAGCCGCGCTGCAGCCTGCGGCGGCCTCTCGAACACACATGTTCAGTAAAACAAACATGGCTGTGGTTTCCCGTTTCCCGGGACAACATCTGAAAGTGTTCTGATCGCTTCGAAATGTCACAAGCCATATTCACACGAGTCGAGATGAAAAGCTAAGCCCTTCCTGACAAGAAGTTGTTAATCTCTCCGTAACATTTGGTTAATGGAGTGTCTGCTGCTGTTTGATGCTCACTTCCGTTTCGCCGGCACAACTGAGCGTCAGCGGCGGCTTCGGGTCGCCGGGTGGATTGGTGTTGGCGGATAGCGGAGCTGCTCTTCTGCTTCTATCCTCAGCCTGCTCACCAGATGAGTTAAACAGGCGTGGCTGGGGGGGACATCGGCTTATTTTGTGGGGGAGGGGGCAAAATGAAATGCCTTTTCCCCCCAAAAAAATTACACAAGTGAATGTAACAAGTACCACACACTTTTGAACATAGACAACAACATCAGTAGCCTACATGCTACTTAACAAGCTCAATGTGCTGCATTGGTATGAGCTAGTCATTAGCTAACATTAGCATCCAACAGCATTACTCAACTCAGTCGGTTAGTTTTGGGGGGAAAACGGCACAAAGTTCTTTACGTTTTGCTGCCACAGGTGTAAACCCAGCGCGAGCGTCTCAGCGCTCATGTTGCGTTTAAAGGCGGCTCGGAAAAACAGGTTACTACGTGTTAACAACGGATTAAACAGTTTTAACTGCTGAAAATAGTGACAGAAGAAACAGATATAGGAAGTGCGGATGTCCCTACTGTACCAAATCGATATAGGAACAACAGAGAGTTGGCTACTTTAAGGTAAAACAACAAACAGCTTCCAGTACTGTGTATGTGTGTGTGTGTGTGTGTGTGTGTGTGTGTGTGTGTGTGTGTGTGTGTGTGTGTGTGTGTGTGTCGGGGGGGATCGGCTGACTCTGTGGGTGGGCAATGCCCGCCCGGGCCGCCAGGCCTGCACAGGTGCGTCTATCAGTTTCTGTGCAATTCTGGAAACAGACTGAGTTTGAAGTTATTATCTTTAATGTCTAATAAACTTGCAGAAAAATATCTCTCATTCCTCATACTTTTAAAATATGAAATTCAGTAAAAGCCTTTAATTGTGTCTTATGTAAAAATGTTGTTAAAGATGGCTTCCTTCAACATTGATTTACTTAATTAAAAGTAGTGGTTTTGTTGAAAAATCCCTGGAATATTGTACAAACTGCTGGAAAAATCTAGAAATATGAAGTTTTGAAGTATTGCAGAGACTCTGGTTAGTGCTGCGCTGCAACGTCTGTGATGTTGATTTTGATTAGCGGACATATTGACCATCAATTAATGTTCCTGACTGTCTGCAAGGTTATCTTCTGAGCACAGTAGGAGGCCACAGGTGTGTGAACCCTCTCTGCAGCCGGCCTCCCTCTGGGTGCTGCTTTGTGGGTAATAATAGTTAGCAGCAGCAGCTGTGCCCTGTCTCCCTCCTTCACCTCTAATGTTCTCTAATCAGCCCTCTATCAGGCCTAATGCCCTGCAGTGTGGCCCTCACAGCTGTCTGAGGGGCCCTGGGTATCCAGACACCTGTCAATCTCTCTCTGCCTCATTTTCACGCACCAAGAAGCAGAAGCACGGGCCAACAAAACTCAATCATCCCACTCTGACTGTGGGAGAATTTCCAACAGATATTTAGAGCTGCTTCTGGCAGAAAATAAAACTGGAACGTAAATCAAAAATCTCTGCTTTTAAACGTTTGTTTGTTGCAAAACATAAATGGGAAGTATTATAGAAAATTTACTTTTTTGAGCTTCACATTATGCTATAATGTTATTCCCTCATCAGAAACATACCTGGAATGTTGCTTTGATTTTTTTCATGCATGTTTCAGAGATCATTTAACCTCCCAAGGGAACCATCCAGCTGAGCTAAACACCTGGGTGGATCTAGCACCGCCCTCAAGGACAAAGCTCCGCCTCTGAGCTTCAGGTTAGAAGCTTCCGAGGTCCCGCCTCACGGAGCAGCCCTCTCCCAATCGGCTCCTTCAGACTAGCCAGCAGCAACTAACAAACACCTGGTGGAACCAAGCATCAGCTGAGCTCATTGCAGGAGCTACTTCTCAGAGAAATGCTGGTAAAATTGTTGTTAAATGGATAACAGAGGAGCCATGTTGTCATGACTTCCTGAAGGCGGAGTTTCAGAAAGAGCAGGAGTTTTTAAAGAGACAGAGGCCCAATTTCAAGTTGCTAAATTACAACATAGATTTTTTTAAATGTACAGCATTTTTATAACAAACCAAAACTTCACATATACTGAGTAAAAAGACACAAACACATTTTTATCAGTGTTTTAAGTTAAATCAGACCAAACCTTTCTTGGTTTGACTTTGTTAGAATTACAAAATAATGATTTCTAATATCTCATCAAATTCAAAAGTTTTCATACATTTGGTCAGTATCAAGGATAACCGTCTTAAGCTTTAGGACTTGGGTAAAACCTTTTGAGTTTTGGTTTCCAGTTATCGCCAGGTTTTCTGGCATTTAGCAAACAGAAATAGTTCTAACTGAGCTAAAACAAGAAATGTTTGTTCTAACTTAACTTCAGACAGGGAGGAAACAAAACGTGAATGTGTCTCTTTAGTCAGTGTATGTAAATATCTGGTTTCAGCTGTAAAATAGTTCCTTGATTGAGCAAGAAAATGGTACTATGTGCCTGGAAAATACATAAAACATCCTTTGTATTCCTCAACCTAAACCTTCTCCTGTGTCTGGAGAGTCAGCGGGTGGGGCTGCCTCACATTTGGAAACTTCTGATCTTTAAAGTTAAGTAATAATTCAATTAATGAAGCCTAGCGTCAGGGTTATAAAATCTTTTAGTTTTTCATTAGTTTAGTTTTATTTTCTTTTGACTTTTTTCTTGAATTCACTTTACTTTTCATTAGTTTTTTGGTGAGTTTACTAGTTTTTATTAATTAGTGAACGTTTGCTTAGTTTTAGTGCAGTTTTAATTAGTTATAGTATTTTTTAGTTTTTTCATGCTTAATTTTGAGGTGCAGAATTCAAAAAAGTCAAAGCATTGTAATGATGTGAGCACTGACTGGGTGATGAATACTTCACAGACGATATTTTTCATAAAAAAAATGTTTCTATTATTGTTGGTCAACCAGCTGACTGCTGCTTTCTAACAACTTTTGCCCTTTTTGTCATTTTGTGAACTAGGTGTCGGCAGGAGGAGAATGGAGAACCATAATTTGCCAACAGCAAAAGAAATCTATTTTACATCAATTAGAAAGGCTAATAAATAGCATGAATTCAAAGGTTATTTTATCTATAAGTAGTGAGTTTTATAAATGCACCATATAGTTCCAGTTAGTTCTAGTTCCCCCCCCCTTAATTACCATTTTTACTTGTTTCTGTTCTCATTCTAATCCGTTAGTTTTACTCCCGGTTTGTCAGAACTGAAGCTTTGCTCCCTCCAGCCGAACACACCCAGACGGCAGCGCAGCATCCCGGCTAACCGCAGGCCTCTGGGTGGTCTGCTGTGTTCATTACTGTCTGTCTGCATGTCTGTCTCAGCTGAGCAGCGCTGCCTCCGGGCCTGGTTCTGACGGAGCCGCCGCGCAAATGCCAGGAGGCTGATAAAACTGCAGCGACACCCTGCAGGCTGCTCGGGTCTTTCATGGCACTGCATGGATGAGAGAGAGAAAGAGAGAGAGAGAGAGAAAGAGAGAGAGAGAGAGAGAGAGAGAGAGAGAGAGAGAGAGAGGGTTCAGGCCTGCTAACACCCCTCCACTGCATCAGCAACCCTGTCTGTTAATGACTACCAGCTCTGGGAGACCCCAGGCAGGGTGTGTATTTGGGTGGGTGGGGGGGTCTGAAACCCACCAATTGTGCGAATAATGAGTTGAATTAGGAGATTTAGGGGTGAGGTGGAATGAGAACGGGGCGGATGGTACTGAATGAAAACCAGAGGTGCTTACCACAGAACCGCAGCGCAGAGAGACTGCAGCTCTGTCAGAGACCGGACAGACGGTTCATTTAAAGGGGCAGCATTACAGAAAATCAACTTTTTAAAGCTTCACATCATGTCATGTTATTCCCTCATCCAAAACATTCCTGGGGTACTTTGGTTCTTTCATGCATGTTTGAGAAATCCTTTAATCTCCATGGCAACCATTCAGCTGGATGGACCTAGCCCCGCCTTTGAGACCCAGCTCCCCCTCACAGCTGCAGTGAGTTTCCACCTCGCAGAGCGGCCCTCCCCTGTGACGCCCTCACTCAGCTCCTTCAGACTAGCCAGCAGCAATTAGCAAACACCTGGTGGAACATCAGCTGAACTCATCATAGGAGCTACTTCTCAGTGAAACGTTGTTAAAGGGTTAATAGAGGAGCCATGTTGTGGTGACTTCCTGAAATCGGAGTTCTTAAAGAGACAGAGGCCAAATTTCAAGGTGTTTAATTACAAGGTAACATTTCCTTATGATTTTTATATAGCAAACTGAAGGTAACATAGTTATTTTACTGTGCAAAAAAAAGCACCATGTCCCTGTAAAACACTTAATAATGCCCCTTCAAATTTCTCAAAAACGTATTTATAAATGTATTACAGATTTTACAGTGATCTCACAGCTATACTGCGAAAAGTTATCCCTTATACCTCTAAATCATTGAATTCACATGTTCCATCCACTTCCATTTCAACAGGTGTTTAGAATCCAACACTGAGCCAGACTGCAGACTGCTTCCACAGACATTCGTGAAACATTGGGTTGCTATCAGGAGCTCGACGAATTCCAGTGGTTCAGCAAACTAAGACATGCAGGAACATTTCAGCCTTCTAGATTTGTTGTAAGGGTTTGTTGATGCCGCCTTTGTGCTCCAACATAATGGCCGCAGTCCGAACAGGCGTTTGGTTCAGAAGAACATCTGACTGGAATGCAAACTGAAGCTTTGGGATGAATTAGAGAAGAGCCAACATCAGTGTCTGACCTCACAAATGTGTTTCTGTGAGGATAGCTAAAAACACCCACACTGACAAAGGAGAATGGAGTTTTTCTTACCTTATTTATGTTTGTTCATCATGACAAGTTAATGAACTTAATACATTTACTTGGATAAACTTAAGTTGAAGACTTGCAGCAAATTAACTCTTTTTTTTAAGTTGGGTCACCTGTTTACTTATCTTTCATTGGAGGAGCACTCTGCTCAACTTCCGGGAAAACCTTCCCAGAAGAGTAAAGGCGACTACAGCCGACTTCATATTGGACTGGAACTGGTTTGTGTGTAGGCAGATTGTTGCAGCGCTAAACGTCGTCACTGAAAGTAAATCACATTGTGAGCAGGAAGCGAGCTTCTGTTTGCTCCAGAGGCATGTGTCGACTGAGAAGAGCATTTCCATCCAGATGAAGTCGACGTCTCCTCGAACGACTCGCTTTGCATAATGTCCCGGATGATGGGCTTTGAAGGGAAAACGTGCATCCCAGTGTTGATCAGTTTTGTTGGGTTTGACGGAACAGAACAGCCTCCTCCGTAATATTATTTCATGTCAAGTTGAGTTTGCTTGCAGAGGAAACTGGCAGGTCTGAATAGGATTAGCATCCAGCCCGAGCCGCTGCCCACTTATTAGCTTTATGCTGCATAATATTTCATTTTATTTAGCTGGAGGCTGATTAGTTTGGGCGGTCTGAGTGAAACTGGGCCGGGAAGTGCCTTCGTTGTTTTGAAGTTTGGCTTTTTAATTTCTTGGAATACCCGTCTTGGGTAATAAGGCTTTTTAAAAGTGTGTTCTCGCCCTGTATAAACACAGGAAGCTGCATTGTCATCCAACGGTTCCAGTAAATCCCTCCCTCAGCGACCTCTTGGGTTGCTGTTTTTTTTATTTATTTTTTTGTTGTTTTTTTTTGTGTTTTTTTTGTTCCATCTCTGGTGTTCTTTGATTGTGTACAAGTGGAGCAATATTTGGTTCCTGCGGCTGCGGCGCTCACTCACCCGGCCCCCGTGACCCCTCCCACTGCGCTCCTCCAAGCCAAGCCTTCTTCCAGTTTATACACAATGCACAACATTGTTCAAAAGACAAGGCGCTGCTCAGGCTTTGAACATCATCAAACAAAGTCATTCTGGGGTTTGCTCAGACAGGCAAACATAAACTCTCAGAGCCGGGTGATTCATGCTAGAAACAACGACAGGATTTGTTTTTTTGTTTTGTGAAAATGACACTAAAGCAGCGACAGAGGAGAGGAGGGATGGCCGCTTGGTCTCTGGACGACAGTCTTTTTTTGTTGTTGTTGCTTTGGTCAGGTATTCTGCTGCTATAAGAATGTGTCAGCGAGTCTGAACAGTGTTCACACCAGCTTAATGAGAGCCTGCTGAACCAAACCCTCCATCCGTCACATATCCTCTACAATCCTATAAATCTGTGGAAGGAAAAGAAAAAAGATGAAAAAAGCTTCACGACCTAATTGCATTAGTGTGCATATTCTTTACCCCAAACTTTGTTAAAGTGTCTTTTCATTATTTTCTCCGTGCCTTTCAGACTGTGAGGACGTCTCCTGTCCAAAGCCGCATTCGGGCCGTTCCAGAGATCTTCTGTCAGATATAGTTATGAATATTAGCTAGTTCATTCCAAAACGTTCATTTTCCACTCCTGGAGTCAGTCCTTTGTTGCTTTTGTCTTTTAGGCTGTAATCCTTAAACAAACGGTATCATGCCTCCCCATCTGTACCGTTCTATCTGATACTGTTTGGTTCCAGGTCAGAACAGATTTTGTGTTTAGAACTGTTTATGATTTTATCCAATGTGACAAAAACAGAAATCCCACAGGATGATGCAGCCAGCACCATGTTGTACTGTGGACATGGCGTTTCTTTATGTGCAGAGCTGTTTGGTGTCAAACGTGCATCTTGGAATTATGCCTGAAATGTTTCGGCCTTGTTTCATTAGACCATAAAACTTTGAACCACAAGGTTCCAAAAATGTTCTTTAGGGCAGAAAAGAGATCTGTTTTCCATGTGTACTGTATGATAAACATTGTAATATTCCTTAAAGGACTGGAGTTTTGTTTATTATTTTGCTTGTACCGTAATTATTATTATTTCCAGAAGTCATGACGTGTTTGGTCGTACCATAAGACATGCAGGGTGTGAGCGCCGGATGGGACAGAGACAGCTGACGGTGCAACAGAGAGAGAGAGAGAAAAACAAAGAGAGAGAGAGAGAGAGAGAGAGATGAGATCATGTTGATCCTCTTTAGTGTCTCTGCAAATTGCAGCTTTAGCTGAAAGATGCAAGAAAGCCAGTCATAAATCCTAGCAGACAACACAAAACATACAATCGGGTTGTGGCTTTCACTTTTTCGGAAATTATTTGGGGAAATTTTCATTTCTAAGTCTCAAATGTGAAAGGGGTGTGTATACTTTTCAGACACAAGAGTTTCTCAGCAGGAAGAGTCAGTCCACAGACAGAACCACAGCATGAGCTGATTGTCCTGAGGCATAGAAGACGCACTGAGTGGGGCCGGGTCTGCAGGAAGACCTCTACCCTCCGGCTCATCAGCTGCACTCAGGCTCCATTGTTTACTGAAAGAGTCAAGATGGGCATATAGAGCCGCAGAATGCCTGATCCGGCCCCCGGCGGCAGGTTAAACACCTCCAGACACCTCAGGCTCATTACACAGTCAGCTTGAAATGTGTTTGTTCCACTGGTGCAAATGACTGTCATAATGAAGCTGTCGGGTAAATTGTTTTCTTGTTGCAGCTCGGCGTCAGGATGCATCTGGAGCTGGTCATGTTTTAGACCTTCAACATGTCCTGTCTTACTTTTCTCCTGACTGGAAATAGAACTGTCCCTCCTGAGCTGTGACTTTTTTACACCATGCATCTTCTCCTCACACATCTCCACATTGTGGGCTAAAGATCCAGCAGCACTGTTGCTAACTTTGTGCGGACCGAGTTGGAGTGAAGCTCTCTGCAATCCTTCTTAAAGTTCTTTCAGTGCTTTTCCAGCCACACTGGGCCTGGTTCTGGTTCTGCTGGCGGTTTTTCTGTATTGCTGCAAAGACCGGTCTCTCTTGCATAGATAACTCCTGCTCTACTTGTTCTCATCCTATTTCGCTTACATTTGACACCGTCAACCAGGGTATCCCTTCGTCCGCACTCACTGTTCTATTCGTACTTCTCTCCTTAGTGAATATATCCTGACTTGGTCACACTTCTCTTTGCCACAGGATTTCCCAAAGGCTCTGCACATGAATCTCAAACTGTCTCTGACATGCTGTCATTGATCAAAACACATCATCTCCGACCAAGATTTCCCCCTGCGACTTGTAATGTATGTGATCTCCTAATAAACTGCAAACAACCTAGAAGTGTTGGAGTGGAGGACACAAGAGCCACTCACACATAGAGAGCGTGCTCAGTGGTTGTGGAAGTGAGCACGGATGCCAATGGCGGAGCATGTCTGCACAATAGAGACATTTATGTGTAAATGTGGCCTGGCTGTTCAGACTCAGGTCACATCTGAAAAGATCAGAAATGTTTCGGCTTTAGGGACACATATCCAAGTGTCCTGGGTCGCATTTGAAAAGTCCGATCTGTGTTGTTCAGACAGTCGTGAACAGATCAGATACATCAGGCGTACATGAGGTCAAAGGAATCAGATGTGGGTCACTTCAGGCTGCGGTGTGAACGCAGCCCAACTCTACAAACCTTTTTGAACATTTTCATAGAGGATTGCTGGGTCACCCTGGTCATCAAAGGTTTTGGCTAACATTGTCTACACCTCACTCGAGGCATAGCAGGCTCTACATTTACTGTTCCATGATGGTGCGATGACCTACGCCGCAGAAAATGAACTATCTGTCTTCATCTGTCTCCCTTCTGCTGCAGCATCAGATCAACAGTTCCCTCTATTCCTACGTTACTGCTGACAGAGCCATCCTGGTCGTTTTTCTTTTAAGAAGCTAATTGTTAGCTTCAATACTAACTTTGCTGTTTTTTTGTTTTTTTCTGTCATTTGGGATTAAAGTCTCTCCATAAACATAAACATCCCAGATCAGATGAGTTGGATGTTATAATATGGAGTTACTGCATGGAACTGGATTAGAATATGATTATGCTTTCAGTTTATTGGAATGAATCGGATTGTGTTTGCAGCAGAAATGGACTTAATGGGTTTCTATGTAACAATATCTATACACACGGATTTGTCTTTTTGACCACACTTTAAAGTGATTGCTCTGTAAATTGAATTATATGAACAGAGTTTGGTTTTAATTTAATATGATTAAGAATATGTAAAACGTGTTTGTAGTTTGGAAAAGGAGAAATGATTGTGACTTTAGACTAAAGTCCTTGTAGGTTGCGTTGTTCAAAACACTGATAGAAAGAGCATCAAGTCCACCTCCGAGTGGGACGAAACACAGCAGAATGAAGACTGTAGAATAGCCTAGTCAAAGTCTACAACATTGACCAGGCTTTTCTACAACCTGAAATTAAACCACTTTGAATTGTGATGCGGTGGAATGTTCTTAAGCTGAAATTCTGAAAAAAAGGAAGAGTGAGTGGAAATTCCCTCAAAGTGAAATAAAAACTAATTAACTGATTTTAAATGTTTGAAGTTGTTGCTGCTCGGAGCAAAACAACCATATGTTAGGGAGCGATTACTTTTTCCCACAGGACCAGGTTGGTTTGGATATCTTTTTTTCCCCTTAATGAATTAAATAATCTGAAAACGCTTTTTAATTTTATTGGATTATCCTTTATATTACATACAGCTGCCTGATGAGTGGAAATAGTGAAGGACGACAAAAGAAAAAGAGAAACAGAATAAATATGTAACAGGTAGATCACTTTTGCACGACTGTGCTAAAAAAAAGCTCTTTTTGTTTACTTCAGTAAATAAGATTTCTTTATCCAGGTTTGACTTCCAGCTTTACTTATTTATGTGTTAATATTAAATGATTAATGTCAGCAGATTGGTGGGTTTGAATCCCAGCCTGGAGTCTTTCTGTTCTGTGTGGCGTTTGCATGTTCTCCCTCTGCATGCATGGGCGACTTTTAGGTTGACTGAATACCGCAAGTCACCCTTAGGTGTGAGTGTGTGTGCACGGTCGTTTGTCCTGCATCGTGTGTGTGTGTGTGCTGCCCCGTGATGGAGATCACAACAACAAACCAGTTTTGAATGCACAAATTTTAATTCACTTCAACATTTATGGACAAAGATTTCCTTACTGGAGTCTAACCCTGATTCCTGTCACATAGAAGAACACAACAACATCATCATCATCATCACACAGAGCACTGACTGGACAGGCAGCTCGCTGGGCAGCAGCCAATCACCATCGTCGAACCGGACGGTATCCACGCTAGTATTTCAAACATACAGAACGCTTACACGACTGCACCAGACATCAAATAAGAAGAGCGTGTGTGTGTGTGTGTGTGTGTGTGTGTGTGTGTGTGTGTGTGTGTGTGTGTGTGACTTTTTTTTTAAATAGCCTTGTTGAAAGTTTTCACTGAGTCCTCCGAACTGGCTCAAAATTTTTAAAAACACTCAGAAAAAAACAACAACAATTTATCCCATTTTTGGGTATTTACAAACATTAAAAGCTAACAACAGAGTTAAACCTGCCACTTTTCTTTAAGAGCTCAAAAAAGTAGATTGTCATCAACTGCAGCAAAAAAGAAGCACTCTGGATACTTTCCTTCCAAGAAGTCTTTCCTATGTTTTTGGAGAGGGGAAAGGGAGCACAGCTAATAAAAAAAAAAATGGCATAACACAACATGACAGGACATTTTCATTTTACCCAGTAACATCAGTAACTGCCTCTCTTTATTTTTGTCCAGCCTCGCCGACGTTTCTTTTTTTTTTTTTTTTTCTCGTCCCCCATTTTTGACGGCGGAACCGAAACTTTTACTGTCTTTTGTCCACACAGCCGCCCAGTTCTGGAAACCGCCGCTTCAAACCATGGAAATAAAACCTAGAAATAGCACGCAGTGACAGCAATTCTAACCATAATAACAACAATAATAAAAATAATGATAATAATAATCATGGATAAAGATAGCAATAAATAGGCTTGGTGACGTTTAAGTGCGGGTAGGTGTGGTGAAACACAGGGGCTGTGGGCAGGGAGGGGAGGAGGGATGACTACCGCACATAAAGTGACTGATTGTTTGGTTGCTGAACATCTAGGCTCTGTCTTTAAACCTTCTGGGTACGTTTTTCTTTTTTTTTTTCCCCTTCCACCACACGTTGACGGGTGGAGCCAGGAAGGTGGGTCAGGCCCGACTGTCCCTCGGGGAGAGCAGAAGGTCGCCCCTAACAGCAGTGAGTCCGTGTGAACTGTAAGTGCTAGACAGGACTACCGGGGGCTCTGGAGTCTCCTTTGACCTCCTCCCTCGGCAAATTAAAGCTTGTCTGTGTGCATTCTCAGGCAGGCGAAAGCAACGTCACCGTCTCCTGAGGACGGATGAAAGCCTCAGGTTCCCGTCGCCTCTGAGGGGAGAGAACCTGACAGTCAGGTGAGGACTTTCCCGGTGAGGTGTGCTCAGACTTCAGTGATCAGAAGGAGGAACTTCCCTTTGTGGCAGAGAAGTTGCGTGACTGTTTCTGCTTGAGCAGCGAAGGTCTTAAAAATCAGACGGGACGGGGGTGGGGGGGAGGGGAACGATAAAACGGTTCTGTGGTCATTTGGTCACAGTTACACAAACCGCACCTAAAAAAACCTGCAGTCTGTTTCTGAGGTAAATTCACAAATTCCACAGATGGGAGATTGTCACGATGAACTGTTTGAGTCATGTACGAGTGGGATCTCAGATCAGTGTGTCGTCACGGACATCCACGCCTCACGCCGTCGCTTTGCTGCTGCCATGACAGCTTCCCAGAGTCTTCTTCTCCAGTTTTGTCCTGATCTGGCGATGTCGCTCGGTTTCTACCTCTGGTAGTCAGTCTGCTGTTGAGGACTGGATGAGGAGGAGCCGCCCGGAACCAGAGGACCACCAAGCCGGCCGGGCCCCTTGTCCTTGCCTTCCTCCAGAGCGACACTGTTACCGGAGGACAACTGACTGGGGGTGGAGCTAGAGGAGGTCGGGGGCTGGCTCAGCCCCCCCGTGCTGCCGCTGCTCCCCTCTGCCGTCTGGTAGATCTCCTCGGCCCCGTCCTCGCTGGACTCCGGGTCCTCGGAGCCGGACAGCAGCTCCTCGTCCCTGTACTCACTGACGTCGACGCCACCGCTGGCCGCCGCCCCCTCGCCCAGCTCCTTGAGGCGGCCGTGGTGCTTGACGTGGTAGCGCTGGTTCTGGAAAAACTTGATGATGGTGTGCTTGGGCAGGTCGAGCTGCGCGGACAGGGTGTGGATGGCCTCCTGGTCCGGGTACAGGCCCACATCCTGGATGAAGCTCTGCAGTATGGCCAGGGCCTCTAAGGAAATCTGGAAGGAAACGGCAGATTCAAACAGGAAGAACCAATCAGTTTTCACATTTTATGAGACAGACCGATACAAAGGAGTGCAGAATTCACTGTATGAAAAGTTGTCAGGGCATAAAATTGCTGTGAACCTTGAGATTTCGGGCTGTCAGCAGGAGTTTTGTGTCAGAACTCCTGCTGTTGGGAACTGCCGAAGTGCAAATCAAGTCTTCACCACTGGCCTTGCCGACTACCTCATGCTTGTATTTTAGCATTTTGTTGAAATGACTACAAAGTGTTGTAACCAAAGTTATATTAAATTGTATTAAAGTGAATGGAAAAATAAAAAGGTTTTGAACATTTTATACAGAAAGTAAAGAGCAGACCTTTTGAAGTATGTCTGCTTCAACTATCATCTGTGAGTTCTGCCCAGTTTTCTTTGCTAAATACCTCAGTCTCAGTCAGACTGGACAGAGTATCCATCAGCATCAATTTTCAAATCTTGCCATCGATTCTCTACTGGATTTAAACACAGACTTTAAACAGGCCGTTCAAACAGAAGATCACTCCTTTGATCTAAGCTGCATTATAGCACTATCTGTGCGTTTAAAAAAGTCACAAGTTTTTCATAGTTTGGCTTGTCCTGCGACTTATGTATGTCTCTGTCCTCTTCATGACGTAGTTTTTGACTGATGCGTTAAAGGTTAATTCATACTGACGGACATGAACCGTCAAGTCCTTCCTTAGACTTGATCAAAGGAAGTCTAAGGAAGGAAGTTAATCGAGGGCTGAAAGCAAAATGGAGGACTAAGTCCACAACTGGGTACTTAGAGGGCTAGTGAACAGTGAGGCCATGTCCTGTAGTTGCTAAGGAGATGAATGTAGATGTCTCTCTATCACACCGGATTTACACTGAATGCGTCTCCGCTCCACCCTGCTGCGCACTTCACTAGCAAAGTGCCACTGTTCCTGACCCTCCTATTTTAGCGGAGGGTCATCGGCGCGTCACAAACTGCTACCAGACGTCCATGCCGAAGTCAAAAGTTCCTGTGAGCTTGTTGAAAAGCATCTGAACACAATGTAACCATTTGTTTCCTCTTCATGATGTAGCCTTTGGCTAATGTGACTTATACTCTGGGAAATACGCTAACACTCTCCTTCCTTGAGAAGGAGCCATTTTGTTTTGGTTTGTCGCACCAGATATTCATGGTGTGACCCCTACCACAAGATGTCAGCTGAGTCAAAGGGTCTTTTAGTGACTGTACCTTAGTGCGTGATCGTGGCTTCTTGTTGCAGCCGGCGCTGCTGGCCGCAGCAGGAGGACATCCGCCTGCTGCTCCAACTCCCACGTTCTGCGACCTCTCCTCATTCGCTTGGGCGGGCAGCGGCTCTTCGCGCATTGGAGACAAGTGGTGCTCCTTTACCGGAAGCGGGGGTGGCCTGTGAAGTGCCTGGCGAGAAAGAAAGTAGAGCTGATTAACGGGGCACAGTGACCCCTGATCAAAAACCCAACCAGAAATCCATTTAGTAAAAGGAAAATCACATGGGTTTAAATCCAAGATCAAATGACATGTTTTGAGAAAATGTGGAACACGCTGTGATGCAATCCATCTTATAAAACATCCATTAACTGCCCCTCCTCTGGTACACGGTAGTCAGGGCTGCAGGGTGAACAAAAGGTGAGAACAAGTGTTTCACAGCTCCGAAGCGTCAAGCACCATTAACCGGCTCCAGGGCTGCATTTAAACGCCTCTCTGCCCAGTAAACCTTTGACCTAATGTGTGTAAGATTAGCTGTAGTGAAACACCAACCAGCGGTCCGCCAGGAAGCGTCTTGCAGCCCCATCACTATTTAACCCGCTCATTCAGAAACTCTGAGGACGGACGAGGGGAAAGGGTGTTCAAGGACAATCATACAAAATAATGATGTGTACATCAGCATTAGCTGTATCTGCAGCTGTCTGAGCTGCAGATACATGTGAGATAGTAAGAATGAAAGACCTTTCAAAACAAAATGTAAGTTTTTTATTAACGTTGTCGTATTTTCCCAGCAGTTAGAAGTGAGATGTGGTCATAACGGATAAAAATGAGAAACATGTTAATGTTTGGAAAGCAGAATACCAGAACCAAACCCAGAAATGTAGAAAACCTGAAACTTCTAGGCAGAAAGGTCAGAGTTTAACCTCTGAGCAAGATTGAGACAGGATGGTATGAGGAAGATAATATGTGGAAAAAAATTGAGCTTCTTTGCCTTCTAACTAGAAACGACCATTCAGTCAGGATGTGCGTCTCGGGGCTGTCAATCATCCTCTGTGTGGTGCTGCTCATTCCCAGCTAATGTAGTTAGCATGTCCACTGATGCCGGTGGATAAATGGTTTTCCTGTAGCGGTGAGTTGTTTCTCCACCATTAGCACATTTAGCAGCGCGTACACAAAGTTGACTGACAGCACTAAGCCCCTCCTCCTGGCTCTGATTGGTTGCTTTTGACCGGGAGTCAACAGCCACTCAGAGAGGCGGTTGAGATCTTGTCAGATTATCTGCTTCGTATTACAACAAGGTGACAGTTTTTACAAACTTGTAAAGAACATTTTTTTTTTTAAATAAAAGCTTTAAAGATCAGAAGGATTCTTGTTCAGCCTTAGAAAATGATTTCAAAAGCAGGTTTCTCACTTCTCATACTCCACACCAAAGGTGTTTTTATCAACTCAGATTATTCAGTAATCTGGGTTAGGACTGAAGCAGCTCAATGTTTAGCAGCGTTTAACCCGTAGCCTCCGAGGGGCGAGGCTGGGGGAGCGGTAGAGGAGTATTAGAGGGGGGGTTCGGAGGGGTAGGTGTGCTGGCTGTCAGGAGCAGCTGAGGCTGTTTGACAGCTGTGAGGAGGCCAGGATGAAGTGTTGGGAGGGATGTTGGGGATTCTGGTTGTTTGTCAGAAGGTAGTGGCTGTTGTGAGAGCCTTGTGGTCCCGGCCCGCCCCGCTGTCTTAAAGAACAGGGAGGGGCGTCCCCACTGGAATGCCCAGCTATAAATCTGTGGCACATTAAAATTAAAGGACCCACATAAAGATAATAGTCCTTCGCGTTTCTCCCTCTCTCTTCAATAATAACAGGGTATTACTTAAATAATACTGTGGGCCGGCCAGACCATGAAACTGCTCCACTTTATTCGCGGGGGCTTTATATTCCGGGGGAAGGGAATGACCAGTTTACAGGAATTCACTCCTTTCTTTTCCCTCCTTTCTTTCCTCCTTCCATAATGCAGATTTTGTTTTGTTTTGCTCCCTCAAACATCTAAAAACAGGCTTGAAGAATGCAGGCGAGGCCAAGAGCAGAACAGAGACAGTTAAAGGCATGAGGCATGAAAAAGAAGATGTGTTTCTTCGCCTTAATGAGGACCACACATCCACATGCCCCCCACCGCTGCAGCTAACCCAGACACTTAATAGCTTAATTGAGGGTAAATCATGGAGAGGATGGTGAAATGCACCGCGACCCGCCAGCCCTCGTCCCTACGCCTTCATCACTTCTCTGCTTATTCGTGCTGACATGTGGGGACTCGCTGGATCAATGGCCACACACACTCACACACACACACCCACGCAGGCATGCATCGGCGGTGAGGTCTGGTCTCCCTCATGAGCTAATGATGATGTTAGAGAGCAGAGCGCAGCGAGCCCCGCTCTAAAGACACCCCCGTCTCCTCCTTCACTCCGACTCTCCCCTGACTCCTGGTTCAGGACGGGAGTGAGACGGGGCGCTGCTGCCATGCCAACCGGGATCCACCACGTTACTCGAGGTGTTGATGAAACCGAGAATCCTCCACGACCTCCAGGAACCCTAGCACTGCTCCTGAAACTCATCTTATCCTGCAGGGCTTTTTGCATCTTCATTTGTGTCCCCCACTGAACTTTTATGTAAGAAATTCCTGTAAAAAGTACAGAAGCAGCTCGCACTGGAGAATAAATCTGATAAAATATTCAATATCATCACGTTCCTAAAATATTGGGCAAAGTCTCTCTTTTTTGCCAAATGTTATTTTGGGGGTGAAAAAACCAAAACAGAAACACCACCTCTGTAGGCAAAAAATAAAAAATAATAAAAAATCACTTTTGGCAAAAAATTACATATTTTTATGAAGGTGATTATATGTAGAATACCATAACTTTAACTTTTAGTATTATTGCTGTAAATGAGATTCCATCATCGTCTAGACCATGGAAAAATGTACTTTTATTAAATCCTAGATAATCCGTCTGGTAGAGTTTTCAGTAATTTCACTGAAATCCAAACCAGAACCGCACAGCATTCTGGGAGATGTAGGCAGAGGAAAGGTTTTAGCTGCTCACCCGCTCACAGCGAGCTCAACAAGGTTGGTGGCAGGCAGAAACTCACTCTTTGGTTACCTAGCAACAACCTATTGAGTAACTTGCGCAGCAGCAGCTTCAGGTTTCGCCACCGTGACTCATAACTGCTGAAAACATAAGAAACAATGGCGTGGAGAGAAAAATGTGGATGAAACGGGAGAGGTCACGCCACCAGTTGTCAGTATTTCAGATATTTAAAGCAAAAAAAACAAAAACGAATCAATAATTATTCATATCGACTGGTATGAAATTTCTATATCATACGTTTTTCAGCTTTTCAAGTGCGTGTGTGCGTGTGTGTGTGCAAGTTTTCCTCAGAAACATTTCATCTATAGCACAAAATTCCACTAAAATATGTCAAACTTAGATTTTATAACATTATGAAAGACGATAAGGTTCAATATGTACGGCTACCTGTAAAAGCCGTGTGTGTGTGTGTGTGTGTGTGTGTGTGTGTGTGTGTGTGTGTGTGTGTGTGTGTGTGTGTTGTGTTATAGAGAAAATCTGCACAGTTTATGGGGTAAAAGTTTAAACGTGGGGACACGAAAACCAGGTGAAAACTATTAAACATGTCTGCTCTCTGGTAGATTTAATTAGAAACTGAAAAAAGCGAGAGCCTCGTGTCACTGAGGTCGACACACTGCGCTGACACAGCTAGCTAAACGCGTAGCCGAGCAACGGGACGGCCGGGGGGACAGGACCTCTGAATCTGGTTGCTTTGTTAAACATTTTCTGATCCTTTTTTTCCTGCCCCCCCCCCCCAAAAAAAAATGAGAAAAACATGTTTCAGACTTTAAAAAAGGCATTTGTTAGTCGGAAAACTGACTCACAGGATGACTGTTTACTGATCTGTCATCCACACGGGCAAACTCTGTTTAAGTTTAGGAATAAAAACTATTGTGTTAAGGTTATGTAAAGATCATGGTTTTGGTTTCCAAACCTCTGCAGCAAAGGCCAAAGAAAGATCAGAGCTACAAGAAGATCCACTGTAATCACTTCAGGAAAAAAAAAGCCTCATGCTCAAAGCTCAGAGGAATGTAAAATGTTCATTTGGTTAAAAAAAAGAATCGTACACGCCCGTGGCACAAGCCGTTCATGTTTTCCTCACTTTCATGAGGTTTTACCTTCATGTTCCTGTTTTAACAAAGACAAATTTAATAATAAATAGTATTTATGCAGGCCTTAAGTTAGAAAAATAATTCACCAACTTCTGACCAACAATTTACTGAAATTCCAGTTCATGTGTGCATTTATCATAAAAAAAATAAAAAAAAATCTTTTATGCAACTAGATGCATTATTGAACAGGAAACAAGATGGAGAGAGAGAAGACATGCAGCAAACAGCCCTGCACTGGGAATCGAACCCACGACAACTACATGGAGACCTACGGCCACAGACATAACAGTTTGTGTCTCTGTATGACTTTAAATTAGACTAAACATTCCTGTTTTTGGTCATTCGGCCACATAATTTTTTTTTTTAGTATTTTCAACACCCACAAACTCCCACACACCACCAAGTTGTCACATCCAAACCACATGATGTTGTCTTCAGACTTCAAAGCTTCCCGAATCTTCCTACAAATATATCGCTTGACATTACTGGCAAAGACGCCATTGTAATTTCATCAGACCTCAGGATATAACCCTTTGTTCCTTACTGTATTCCTTGTCTATTAACTTTTACTCTGAAGAAAGAAAGGAAGTAGTACTGGAGTAGCACTGTTTGATTTTCATCTCAAATGCAGTTAGATATTAAAGAACCAGCACTAGGAGGAGGCCCTGAAGCAGATGCTAATTTCAACAATGCTAGTGGCTAATGGTCGGTTAGCCACAATATCTGAAGAATGCAAACTGTTCAACGCGTGTTTTGTCTTTTTTCATGAAATGCCAAAAATGCTGCTCCACAAGCACCTAACCTTCACCTTTAAACAGGTCAGTCTTGTTGAGACGTTGCTGGCCAGCCTGAAGAGAAGGTCGTTTTAAAGTGGTAACATGAAGAAACTAAATGCTAACAGAAACAATAGGATCTGAGTCACAGTTGCAAAACATTCTGTCTTTGTTCCTTTTTCTTTGCTGTGTTTCACACACATGCAGACACAAGCTCCTTGTCTGCTGTTGAACTGAGTGAGACTGAGAACAGGCACAAGGGGAGGGCCACAGAGAGGCTTATTTGATATGCAAATATTATATTTTGTCATCTGAGTTTTCTACATTGCCTTCGCGTGACCTACAGGAGAAGGTGGGTCAGGCTTCATTTAAAGAGAGTGACTGGCAACATAAATAATCTGAGCGAAAGTTAACATGGCAGCATCTGGATGGACTTCTCTGATAACCAGAATGATCCAGAAACGGACAAGTGACAGAAAAATATTCCATTTTGGATAACTGGTATTACCACTTATGGAGGTTGATTCAGATCAAAATCTTACCAATTCTGTTCTGTCAGTGATTGTTATGTGGATAACACTAGCTAGGCGTTGTAGCAACAACAAATACACCAAAAGAATGGTCACACCATAGCAGGACAACTCTACCACATTTTGAGATTTATGAAACAAGTTATTTCTGCGGGCTGCACAGTGGTGCAGTTGGTAGAGTTGTTGCCTTGCAGCAAGAAGGTTCTGGGTTCAATTCCCAGCCCTGGTCTTTCTGCATGGAGATTGCATGTTCTCCCTGTGCATATGTGGGTTCTCTCTGGGTACTCCAGTTTCCTTCCACAGTCCAAAAACATGACTATCAGGTTAATTGACCTCTCCAAATTGCCCCCAGGCGTGAGTGTGTGTGCGCATGGTTGTGTGTCTCTGTGTTGCCCTGCAACAGACTGGCAACCTGTCCAGGGTGACCCCCCTCTCACCTGGAACGATAGGCACCAGCACCTCCTGACCCCACTAAGGGACAAGGGTGTAAAGAAAATGGATGGAAGTTATTTCTGCAGAAATACAAAAATCATTTTGACTACAAGCCATTTAAAAACTTTTTTCTCACTTGTGAAACATTTTCAATTTATGAAAACCAAAACTGGGTTTTTCTTGATCTCTGGGTGTATCATTACATATTTACCAAGAAGATGTAAGACTTACTCCTGAGTCTGCTTGTGTATCATCTGATTAATCTAAAGAAACTTGACTAGGTCCATGTTGTTCTTGGTTCTGAGCTCCTGAGGTCTGTTTTGTACCTTTACTTCACTCTCAGGAACAATTGCGGGACAATCAGAACAGACAGCACTCATGAACCTCCGGACTAATCAGACTCCCCTGGAGTTTCAAAGTGTTGCTTCTAAGATGCCTAAAAAAAAAAGAAAAATAATTCAATGTCACTTTTAGATCAAGCCAATCAAACCACAAAGACCTGGGACTTTGTGGTGAAGCCATCTCTCCTTCTTTAAATCCCTTTTTTTCCCCATTCCTCTACTCCCCGTAACTCACACACACACACACACACACACACACACCTTCCTGTCCTCCTGGCAGCATTCTGAGTGCTCTGCAGTGAAATGAGAAAGTTTTCTTTTAAACGTAAATCAAGGCAAATTACGACGCAGAACTATGAAAGAATTATGGAACATGAAACATTTATCTCTTTCTTAATGAGCTCAGGTCCTCCAGGGCAGCTAACGCTCCCTGTGTTTCTGCCTGCCTGGATGTGTGAGTGTGTGTTTGTAGGGGTGGAGTGGGGAGGGGGGAGTGTGTGACCACCAGAGACACCATTAACACAGAAATAAATATATAATGAGGGGAGAAGGAGGATGGTGGGGGGGGGGGGGCTGTTTTCTCTTAGTTTTTGGCATGACTTCACCTTCGCTGTTAATTTTTGCTTCATTTTCCCCAGATCCTCCGTCTGTCTGTCTGTCTAGGCCTGTTTCAGTCTCTATCTTTTCGTCTGTCTCTCTGTCGTAGTCCGGACTAAACGACATCCTGTTTTATTGACATCACACACAGTTTCTCTGATTAAAAATCATAAGCAGGCTGGTGTGGGTCTCCATCCCGTATGCTGCGTATGTGCGCTCCGCATGCGAGGCTTTGCTGCATTGTCCTTTTCATGTCTCTAGCTGTGTGTGGTATTCATTCCATTTATCTGCAATTAAAGAATTAACTTAATTGTGGTTCACCGAAAAGCCCAGACTCCACCCTGCAGCAGAGCGAGAGGCCACCGGGGTACAGCGCTGAGGCAAACACACCGAGGCAAGCACGGACACAACGCACACACACACACACACACACACACACGGCGTCAACACTCCATCCTCAAATGGAAAACATAAATGATAAGATGCAGTAACCAAAGATCCAAATTATAGAACCTGCATTTTCTTTAAAAAAACCCCAAAAAACCCCCCCACATGCTAAATTGAAGCTGTTAATAGGTGTGCAGACATTACACCAATATTTTAGGAGAAGGAAATCTTGTAAAAATCAATGCTTTCCAGTCCCTAACACATTTTCCCAAATAAAAGTGTAGCGTCTAGTGAGAAGGTCACAACAGAAAATTAGCAAATAAAGAGAAAACCCGAAGGGTTGCTACTGTTAACTAAAACTAACAAAATAACAAAAACTGAAAGTGAGAAAACATTTTTGTTAACTGAAAAAAAAAAACACACAAAAAAAAACAAAAACAAAATAGTAATTAATGGGGAAAAGTATAGCTAAATGAAACTTTATTGTGTGTTTATAAAAGTAAAACACGCTTAAATTATACATGATATTCTTTGCTTTGGTGTTTATGAATCTATTTATTAGCTTTTTGAACGGATGTGAAATTGTTTTGTTTTTTTCCTCCACACCAGCAGATTCTGTCAGCCATCAATAAATTACGGTTCTCCTCCTGCTGGAACTTAGTCCACAAAATGGCGACAGCAAACGTTTTTAGAAGCTGGTTGTCCAACAGTAACTGCATCTGAATCTGAAGCTGGAATCTCCTGTTGAGTGTTCATCACTCGATCGATGTATTCATAATCACAATGCAATACTTTGACCTTTTCGAATCCTGCACCTGAAAATGAAGAATGAAACAACTAAAACTACTACTACAGACTAAAACTAAGCAATATTTCACTTTTACTATGCAATAAAAACTAGCACGCACTCTAAAAACTATTCAAATCTAACTGGATTAGTCAAACATAAAGTCGCAATGA
>NW_015113024.1:407225-433715 GCF_001443285.1 Poecilia latipinna
ATAAAACTAAGCAGTAATGAAACACCCAAACCAAAGCGACGTAGCGTCAACCCTTCAGCGGCTCGTTCTCAGTCAGTGAAGTTAAAAGGTTTTTAGGTTTTTCTGTGAGCTACGGGAAGTCAACAGGGTCATAATCTGTACTTTACAACGCCTGATGGTCATTCATGAATGTTGTCAAATATCCTACCTGGTGTTCAATAAGTTCCAGTTGGAGTTTAAGCCCTGTAATAATAAGTCAAAAGGTAATGTTTAACATTGTTTTTGTTGGGTTTTTTTGCATTTTCACATCGGGAAGGTTTCTTTTGTTTCACTTATGAATCTGTTAGTGTTGATGTTCTGAACTCTATCAATGCACAATTTGCTATAAATATAAATCAAAGAGAAAAACACTCACTTCAATCAGAATTCATTTGAATTTGCTTTCCTATAAAGTTGTGTCCATTGATTATAATAACACATAGATTTATTTTCTGCAATTGTAATTTGCAGGAACCAGGAGTTTTTTCTTTTTCTTTTTTTATTTCTATAAGTCGAACGGTTCCAGGAAAGAGACCAACATGTTCCAGCAGCATAAGAATATAGCCCACTGTATAAACTCACACAATATTAAAGGCCTTTTTTTTATCAGAACATCTTATCTACATATCTACATATAGGAATGAGATTTAATTCACAGCCTCCACCCAGCTAAAGTCCATCACCAGTGCTGTGGCCACAATAAACTGCAATGAGCTGACGTTTTAATAGCTTTGTTAATCATCTGTCATGTAAAATCATCAGAGATTTACAGAGAAACATAACAAGTGTGCATTGTGGTCATAGTTCAGCTCAGCTAAACAGTAACACTGAAGTGAAGCATCCGCTTGTTTGAGTTGAAGACCTTCAACATGGCTGCCGCTAGTCCTGTTGGTTTAACCACTTTGTTTCTTCCCGTCTGATGTAGTCGTGCTTTCATGCAATATGTTTCCAATTCACATGCTTCCCGACGTTTAGTTTCATACTTTAGCTTTTTTTTTTTTAAATGAGATTTAATACTTTTGCTGTTTGTTAACCTGGATGTGGGGTTTATGAGGAAAACTGTTAATATGTTGTGTGATCTAATTATAATTATATACATATTTTTTCTTAGGGCGGCACATTAAAATCGTCATTTCATGTACACGATCTGCGGTCTTACATCACAATGAACAGCGGGGAAAAACTTCAGCAACAAAACTATTTATTTACCCAAAATAAAGCACATGAAGCTGTTTAGCTTGTGAAATCTGTGCAGTAGATTTGTTTGTTACAATGGATCATTTTTCTTGTCACTCAATTAGCCTGTTTAGCTTAGCGCAGCTTAACTGTATACAACTCTGTCTTTAGCACCGCTATGCTAAGTCTATTCAACTTACTTATCTGCTTAAAGTCAAAATTATTGAAACCTTATAGTCTACAAATTACAAACAACTGTTTCATTTTCCCATTTTCCACTTCATGAAAGTTTTTTGGTGCAGTAATCTGAGGCTGTTTTTATCATTATTATTATTAAACACCCTGTACATCGACCTGCTGAAGAGACAAGAGATGAATATTAGTCACTTGGCTCCAATATGACGTATTTAAATGAAAATGTTCATTAATATGTAATGTCCTAAAAAAAGATATGATATGAACAAACTGACAGCTTGGGTAGTGGTGAGCAGACAGGGTGGCTATCCAGGGCCCCGCCCCCCACCAGCAACCCCTGTGGTCATGCCCCCCCCCCTTTTTTTAATTGTATGAAGTCAGCATATTTCTAAAATAACTTTTGAGTAATTATGGAAATGTATGCAGGAAATCCCTCGTCTTCTGAAGCACACCTTCCCACTGAAGTGAGACTCATAGATGCTGCCTTTTCTTTTTCTAGTCTGTTACTTCTGAGTTTCTCTTCCACAACAAGAGGTCACGCACATAAACAGCAGCGCAACTGGAGTAAAGAAATAAAAATAAATGGAGCAAAAATCAAAAGAGAAATTATTTATGAGGGCAGACTTTACCACACTGGCAGCGGGACGAACATTGCTGCTGTGAGGGCTGTGGAGGCGGTTTCTGGAGAATCGTGATGGCGCACCGACACGCAGCACCTGCAGACCTGACACACACACTCTGGCAGGCAGTGATTCCTCAAAGCCCCCCGACGCACAGGACCGTCTCACACCGAACACCTGGGTCTGTTCAGACACACACTTCAGCGGTGCGGAGCTTCACCTCAGAGTCGCAGCGGCGCTTTAATTTTTTATGTGGATCTGCCTCGGCGCAGAACACCGGAACCACCCAGGATCAGTACCAGGCTGTGTGAAACATGGGGCCAATGTGGGGCCCGCAGTGGAACACACACCCACCCACACACAGATCTCATTCCTCATTAATTCATGGCAAGAGCGTCACTTTGGACTTTGAACCACAGAAGAGGTAGAGGACGGTACAGCAATGCTGAGCGTCTGGATCAGAAGATGTGATGTTTGAGCATCTGCCTGTTTTTGGTTTGTAGTTTGTGGTCGAGACGATGCGATACTAACATCTGTACCAGTTTTGATACTGAAAGAAATTCTAGATCTATCGTAACAACATGCCTGATCCACAAGGGCACATCTATTCAGTCTGATTCTGTGCTTTGTGTCATACTTTATTATTTATTTTACATTATATGCAGAATTTTTCATTTCACTTCCTGAAGCATTTGAAAGAAGACTTGTCGCTGTATAACTTTTACATTGTTTTTATCATTTGTCGTTTCTTTATTATTTATTTTAAATTGGATGCTATCCTCCTAATTTAATACTTTGTGGTTTTACTATGTGAGGCACTGCCTTGCTGCTGAAATGTGCTGCATAAATAAACACTGATTGATTGATTGATTGATCGACTGAGCTGACTGAACAAATCAAAGTTGTGTAGTTTTTCCATGTTTGACCAAGCTTGTGAAGCTGTTGGTGTAGTTCGTTGTGCTGTCCTGGTGCACAGTTATCAAATAAATTAGAAATTCACTACATTAATGTCTGTGTTTAAAAAAGAAATGCTTTAAGTCAATTCACTGTTTTTCCGAATCATACCGATATCAGCCGATACTAAACCTCAGATATCGGTATCGTATCAGAAGTGTAAAAAGTGAACCGGTGCATGTGGAATAACGATCTACTGGAGATCGGATGGATTCATGAGTTAAACACATATAAAGCTGGACTCAGGCTAACCAACAACCTTTCCATCTATACTGAGATCCATGACAAAGGAAGTGACACGTCTTTCTGTTGGACGCGGCTCTGTGGTGGTTTGACTTTTTTGAGACTTGGGAGGGAGAAAGGAGGGAATCTGATTAAGTCCTGACGATTTTTGTTTGTTTGTTTTTGTCTTTTTTTTGTCAGGATGGAGCGACTTGCCCAGACCTGTTTTTATCATCATCACAACACAATGACTGATCTCAGTGACGGTGGCTGGATACTGATCTCTTGCACAACAGTTTCTACAGACGTATAAAACAGATGGATGGAGCGAACGGCGCTGCAATCTGCATGATGAGACGCTTGACTTGAGACGCTGAAATCTTAAAATGTTGGTGTTTCATGGAGATACAAAGATATTCGTCCTGGTAGAACCGTCTTCATGAATAAGAAGTTCCTCTGTGTGACTTTCTAGAATCCTAGTCCTCTCTTTCTTGCAGCATGTTTGCTAAGGAACATATTTCTTCCAGTTTTAGCATTTTATAAAAGTTTTAGTCTATTGCAGGACTCATTATTTCCAGGTTTTGTTGTAGATATGAGGTTATGTTTGGGATCACTGTTCTGTTTGTGATGCTATTTGCTTTTTAGCTTCTTTTTTTTTTTACATTGACTCTGGACAAGTTTGGCTTCAAGAACATTTTGTGATTGACTCAATGGATGTAGGCCCACATCAACACCCCTCAACCACCATGCTTGATGCTTATGCAGCTATTCTACAGGTAGAGTTGGGTTTGAGAAAACTGGCAGCTGCCTTGAATGTTTTCTACTTGTGATGGATATGATGGAAATATATATAAGATAAAAAAAAAATTGTCTGTAAATCTGTTCTACCCAAGACTGGTCAAGTGGCATTTTAAGCTTCACCTAGTTCAAATTCTTAAATAAAAATCTCCTATAAAGCATCTTTTACAGTACATTTATTAATCAGTTAATCCTAAAGATAAACAGCTGGACACTTATTAATGTCCAGGCTGAGCTTTTTACATGTTGATGTTAGAAGGATATTTTTAGCTGCAGATTGTTTCTTTGCATCAAATGATCACTAAAGGAATGTTATTTCTGCATTTAATTCAATAAAATGTCTAGTTATTTGTTGATTTGCATTTTCTTATGCATTTCAAATGTACAAAAATAAATGAAAAATCCGCAATTTTCTTGATCCGATTACTCGTCAGAATAACCGATAAATGAATCACTTGCTAAAATCGTTAGACGCAGTCCTAAAACAAAGTTGTATATGAAGAAAACACATTTTAAAGAAGAAAGCGAAAGAACAAGAGTAACTTCTAATAATTTTTACACGTTCAAAGGAGTGGGGAGAAGAATAAACTTAGAATAAACTTATTTTTAACTCCACCCTTTTTGCAGCAGCAGAATCATCCAGTCAGTTACTGCTCCGGCTATGTGGCTTCATTCACTCCCTTCACGCTACGTTCAGAGCTGATTTCAAATTCATCCATGCAGGTTGGTGTTAAAATGTCTTGGCTGGTCTGTTTGCTGAGGATGAGGAGGGTCTTCGGTGGGAGAAAGTGAGTGATCTCCATGTTGTGTGTGAGTGGGAGGGTCGCAGCAACGAACGAGGCTGACATGTTAGCATGCATCCTGCATCGATCCCCCCTAACCCCCGCCCTCCTCATAAACTAATGGGGCATTTCCTCTGATGCCACACCACCCAGCAACACTGTTTATTCTTGGCTCCAGAGGGGCACGCAAGGACACACAAACACATGTGCATGAGATCAAACGGCCCCCATGCAGAATAAATATGAGGGTAATAATGACAAATGAGCTGCGTGACGGTGGACACATCCAGAGGAAAAAAAAATAAAATCCAAAGGAGGCGCTGAAGAGAGACATGGAGGAAAAACAAGATGGCAGCAAAGTTACAGTGAACTAAAACTAATGAGATAAGAAAGAAATCCTGACATTGAGATTTTGTGTGTTAACTCACAAAATCAAAAATCTTTATTCATGGGGAAAACCTATAACTGACTGGAACTACATCCTAAAACATTCTGAAATCATAGAGATACTAAACTAATGTGATTTTTTTCCCCTCCACATAAGCAGTTTAAGCAGTTCCTCCTCATGGTACTCCGCAAAAAAAACAACAAAAAAAAAACAGTAAAAGTTGTTATAAGACAGTCAGCTGGTTGTTCAACAATAAAGTTCATTTTTTATCTTCTGCGTAATATTCAATAACCAATCGGTGAATAAATAATCCCAATACTTTGGTTACTCTTTTGGTGCAGAATTCAAAAAGGTCAAATTATGAAATAAACTAAAACTACTGCTATGACTAATACAAACTAAACTGAACTAAACTAAACTAAACTAAACAAGCAAACACTTTAAAAACTAACTGAATTAGACAAAAAAAAAAGTCAGAATGAAATAAAACTGGAAAACCCAAAACCATTACAACCCTGGTTTCTCTTCCAGTCCAGTCGGTATAAATGGGTGTTTCGTCTCAGAACCACTCAGAGTTCAAGAGGTTCAACCAATCAGAAATGAATATTCCAGCGTTTGCTGCCTGATCCGGAGCCAACCAGCCTGTCCATCCACGCAGTGAGGAGAGCTTACCTGAGCGTCCTGCGGCAGGTGGAGGACGGTGTGCAGCCGTTCGCTGTGATGGTGTCGGGACTCCTCTTCATAGGCCAGGTCCCTGTCGGCCTGCGGCAGCGCCAGGAACCTCCGGATGGTGCACAGGTTGTCCCACAGGGTGCGGTTCTCGGGGCTGGGGTTTTCCTTCCATCGAAGCAGCTCACACAGCCAGCCCTGTGGAGGAGAGGGGCTTCTTTCAGACCTGCAGCGTTCACTTTCTTATCGCTTTCTGCTAAAAACCCCTCCACAGTTACTCCGGGCACTGAGAATAATCGCGATTAATCACACACCTACTGTGATTACATTTTTTTTTTAGTCGATTCCTCCTCTGAAGTTCTCTTGTTTTCCCCAACTAGCTCACAGTGACATGACAGCTTCCTGCCGCAGGGTAAGGGAACTATTACGGGCAACTTCACCGACCCTCACAAAAAAAGTACGAAGGAACGGTTTAAATTGAGCGGAAAAGTCGTGGATCTACGGGACGTTTAATGAGGAAGATGGAGAGGATTGAATTATGTCTGCTAGACTGCTCCGGTTTGTGCCGCCAGCTGCTGTGTTCAGCCAGCCTCCTCGGGCAGCATGTGCCGCTAATAGCCTGATCATCTCCGTCCTCGTGGCCAGCTGCAGCAGATGGGTGCACCGAGCCGTGACCCTCCGCCACCCCCACGGACCCCCACAACCCCGACCTGGGGGACGGAGCACACCACCGACACACAGAAGAGACTCATGACCTGCATGCACCCACACACACACACACACACACACACACACGCACACACGCATCTGGACGGCCGTCTCTGAGCCAGACGCTGCTGCTGCTCACTCTGCAGATCCTGAGCTCTTTCACATTCTATCAGGTTATAACCTCAAACTTTCATGTATTTAATAAGGATCATATGAGGCAGACCAACACAAAGCAGTGCACAATTGAGAAGGAAAGGAATATGATAAGTTTTTAACATTCTTTTCAAATGAAAAGCCCAAAGATGTGTTGTTTTCAGCCCCACTTACTCTGTTGAACTTGAATCAAATCCGTCAGAAGTCAGCCAGGTAGTAGGAGTGCACCGATTTATCAGCTGGCCGATTTTCTTAATTTTGGGAAATTGGTGATCTGCCCATTTTTACACATGAAGCCGATCTTGTTCATCAATTTCTATTTATTTCTGCAAAGGTCTTTCAATCAACCACTATCCTCTTGTGCTCTGCTGTGACAGAGGTCTGACTGACAGACTGGCCCACCAGGTCATGTCTATATTTTTGGAGTTAACAATAATCACCCTCACTGTTGGCAACTCATCAACTTTCTTGCCATGTTTAGCAACGTTTCAGATAAAAAATAAATTGGTATTGGCCAAAATCAGAATTGGCAGCTCAGGACTTTTAATATCCTGGTGGATCAGTCAGAAACATGCAACTGGTGAATCTTTACTAAGTAGTAAATAAAGTCGACTTGTGTCTAATGCAGCTGTTCAGTTTCAGTGTCATGGACACCAAGGGAAGGTCAAAGTTCAGACTCAAATTTGGAGGATGACTGAGGTGTGACTGAATAAAAATGATTGGTTTGTAAAGTTCATCGACGTTTTCCGTTCAGTCAGGCAAAAAGGTAGCACTTTATTTGAAGGGGGTTGAATAAGACTGTCATGACACTGTCATGAACATGAATAAGCCTTCATGAATATTTATGACTGTTGTCATAAAGCGTCATTCGGTAAATTATGACACTTTTAATACAAAGTTGACATTATTCAAAATGTCTTTGTTATGACAACTTGACATTAACCAATAAATCATTACTGTTTAAACTTTACCTTTAATAACATAAAGTTACCTAATTTTTAAAGTGCAATCAGTAATACTTTTATAACAAATTTATATCAGTAATGATTTCTTGGTTAATGTCAAGTTGTCATAACAAAGACATTTTGAATAATGTCAACTTTGTATTAAAAGTGTCATAATTTACCGAATGACACTTTATGACAACAGTCATAAATATTCATGAAGACTTATTCATGTTCATGACAGGTGTTATGACATGTTTATGACAGTTTTATTCACCCCCTTCAATTAAAGTGTTACCGGCAAAACTTTTAGTCCTTACATGTGAAAAACACTTTTTTTGTCTGTTTCATGAAATTGCAATGAAATGTGAAAGTTTCGGATTGCAAGGTCACACAGCATGGATAAGGAAGCTTTCAGAAATGTCAGGCATCAACAAAAAACCTCCAATAATCTACTCCTCAAAAACTAACATTACATAATTAAATACACATATCTCCTTTTTATTTTCTCCACACAAGAGTGTCTTCATGTTAGCTAGTTTTAGATTGACTCCCAGCATTGTTCTGCTGCAGAGAACAGATGCAGTAACTCGGCCTCCTGTGTACTAAAGCTGCACAGAGCGTGGAGGCATTTTCCCACTTTCAGCAACACAAACTCCATCCTCCAGTGAGAGTTTAAAGTATTAGAAAGGTCGACATCTAAAACTGCAAACATGCCCACAGGCTGCAGCCACAGGTAAAGCTCTACAGTCCATCTCATCACAGCACTGGATCTTTTCTGTCCCACCTGTTGCTTTAGGAGCTTTTCAAAGCAGTTTTCTCCAAGTGGATTTTTTGGGACTCATTTATATCTTCTGGACTCTGATACAGACAGAACACCCCAGTCCGTCGGAGCCTCCTCTCCCGGCTCACCTGGCTCTTGTTGGCGGCCACCTTGGCAAACAAAGCCTGGGACACTTTGGCTCTCTTCATCTCCTGCTGGATCTCGTCGTAGATGCCCGACGTGATGTTGACCAGCGACTCCAGCTTCAGAGGCAGGTCTGGGCCCGGGCCGGACGGCTTCGGCTGGGGGGGAGAGAAGAACAGTGCAGGGTCACAAAGTGATGGAGGTTCAACTTAGAAAGCCTCCGTTGTCACAGAATGATCTGTTAAAGGATGCAAGTGTTGAAACACCCTGTTTGTTACCATTAGAAAGAGCGCCACCTGTGTAGCCCTTAAAGCAACAGTATGTAACTTCTATGAACAATATCTTTATTCCATATCTATTAATAATCTCACCATGTTGTGACTTTATGGTATGAGACAAATAATCTGAATAGATCAATCTGCTCCACCTCCTCCCTGAGTTTCTATTGCCATCTGAAACAATGAACCACTCCCGATCAAAAACAACAAATAAGAGCCAGGAGGAGGGGCTTAGTGCTGTCAATCAATCTCATGTGCTCACAAAGTGTTGATGGCAGAGAAACAACTCAGTACTACAGGAAAACCGTTTGTCCGTTGTCATCAACTGCTACGCTAACTAGCCATAGCTTTCACACCAGGCTGGGCTAACTGCAGCGTAGCCGAGAACGAGGAGGGGGAGGACATGATTTATTTTACAGCCAATGTAAAATAATTAAAAAAGAAACTGAAACTGACAAAAACAATAGGCTAGACTTTCAAACCTTCTTTCCAATGGTTCAAGTTGAATTAGGAATTCTGGATAATAATAAACCTGGTTCACTCAGAACACAAAGCATAGAATTAGACTGAATAGATCTGCTCTTATGGATCTGTTACATCGTCACGGATACCCAATCTAGATTTTTTTCAATATCAGATATCAATATCGAATCAGTGCAATCTCCAATGGTTACGACAACATTAATACGCGCTGTCCTGTTTAGATAAAATCAATCAACCAATCAATCAATAGGTAGGAATAAAAACGATGCTATTCAGGGAGAACAGAAATAAGACACTGTGGGAGTTGTTGCTCTTCATCACCTGACGCCCATTTCCTCTCTGAAGCCACTCTGAGATTTCTCTGCAGAGTGAAACCATGGGAGGGGAAGGCTATCAGCTGACGATCGAGGCGAGCCGCTCTCAGCAGACGCGCCGCGTTCTCTGCACATCTGCGGCACACGTCTCCACATGACCCGTGTTTACAGATCCAAGTCATTAAGAACCCCCTCTTTTGTCTCTTTGGGCTGTTTCTGTTCGAGCCGACGTGGGCTGGCTCTCCCAGAGCTTGTATACACGGCGTTTGAAGTCATCCGCGAGACGTGCACGGACCAGCTCGCTTACATTCCCTCAGTGTAAACCATGCTAAGATAATTTTACATAGCCATAATAAGAACAGGGTAACATATTCATGGCTGCGGCCATGAATAGGCATATGCCCTGACATCAGAGGCGGCGCCTTATCACCGCCGCTGCCAAGCTGCTGGGTGAACTTGGAAGCATGCTGAATGCCGCTTTATTGTTTACAGCGAGCTCCTCTGGAGGCTTTTAAGGCTGCTTGGGGTCGGAGTTCTGGGCAGCAGTCAGATTAAAGATGGCAGATAACTCACAGAGTTGGAGATCTTCGTCTTGTTCTTCCAGATGGAGGCCCAGGTGTCCGGGGCTATTGGGTCGTCCAGGCTCCTCTCCCACACTTTCTATGCACAAACACACATAGAGGCCCAGTTCAACGTTTGCATCACTTCGAATGTAAAAGAAAAAAAAAAAGAGAAAGAAATCTCTGTTTTCGTGTTTGTTGAGGTCGGAGGAGACTTCTAACCTGCGTGAGGCGCTGGGCTCCGGGGTTGGTGGAGTTGGAGGAGGGCAGCCCCACCGAGGGGTTCATGGTGCGCTCCCTCTCCTCCTGGTAGATGCGGTCTCTCTCGCTCTCCGGCAGGTTCAGGAAGTTCTGCATGGCCTTCAGGTTGACCAGCAGGGACTGGGACGCCGTGCGGGGGTCCTCCTCCTTCCTCAGGATCTCCGACAGCAAGCCCTGACCAACACAACCCAAACACATCGCCACTGTCACCCACTGCCCACCTTCAGAGTATTTAAAGGGACAGTTCAGGGCTTCAGTACTGAGGGGAAAAGACCAGGAGGACTTGGAGTGTCTTAAAGACGATTTGTTTTCCAGCCACATAACGCTGTTTTATAGCACAATGAGTTGTAATCAACTTGTTGATTTAATGCCTTAAAAGTGGGCCTCTGTGTATTTAAAAGCCCCTGCTCTTTCTGAAACTGTGCCTCTAGGTAGACATTACAACATCACTCCTCTATTACAACAACGTTTTTGTATATTAAAGTAGTCTGTGTAATTAATTCCATCAGGTGCTTGCTAATTGCCGCTGGCTAGTCTGCAGGAGCTGAATCAGTTCTAAGGAGCAGCTGTGTCTCAAAGGCGGCGCTCGGTCCCATCAGGTGTTTTCCACAGCTGGATGGTTGTCATGGGAGATTTAAGGATTTCTCAAACATGCATGAAAGAATCAAGTCAAAACTCCGGATGTTAGGTTATAACATAATAATGTGATGGAAAGTTTGAAAAAAAAAGTTGATTTCACATGATACTGCCCCTTTGAAACTCAACCATCTGCAAAGGTCACAGTGATTTATGTGAACACTAATCTGTGAGCCTTTAACCTGTGGTCACGTTTGCACACAGGCTGATGACCTTTTTGTTTAAAATGTTCTGAAAACAGAAAAAGGAAAACTTCTTCTGTCCGAAAATTGAATGGAAAAGTAGCCAGGTAATAATCGGTAACGATTTAATGTTTTTTTTTTGTTTTGTTTTTTTTACATCCAAAAGGTATTTTGGCTGCTAACTGTTTATATTTTCCTCACTCTGTGCGTTTCACACAGGAAGATGATTGACGATGCACCGCCTCCAATCTCCAAAAGCCAAACCAATTAGCATCAGCTCCTCTTAATGTAACCCAATGCAAATGATCGCAAAAACTGCTAAGCGTTTGAGTTGTTTGGAACTTTGAAGTGGGCCTGAAACAAACTAAAACCAATAAATGCATGCTAAGTGAAGTGACACATACCACCCGCTTATGAGCTTTAAAAAAACTGAACTGTGTCTTTCATATTTTATGAAACGTTTGACTTAGTTGCTTTCGCTTCCCCACTGTTCAGCAATGTGTGAAACAAAAGCAGTCTTTGGTTTGGATGAGCTATTGACTAGACAAACCAATCGCTGTGTGTTTGATATTTTTGTGTTAGAACTCATCAAACCCCGCTCCGTTCTCAGAATGGCACACACTCGTTTGTGTCCATTTGATGAATTTAGGTTTTTCCAGATATGTGGCCAGGCATTAGGAGCCAAACTTCTTGTCTTTGTTCTCATCTCCCCCAAAGAGACTTGGGGCCAGACATCTTGCAGTTTTCCTTGGAGCAACTTTGCAAACCTCCATTATTATTATTACACATGCACCAATCAGGTTTTCACTGGTCAAAGCAGATTTATGATTTGATTTAAGATCTGACTTGCTGCTTTTGGGTTGATGTAATTAGGATATTACAGAACATGCCCGTGTTAATGTTTTCACCGACTGGAAAAGTTGGAGTTTTTACACTGGGTTGCAGTTAATGAGTAATGGAGGAAAATCAGGACCGAATCCAGGGGATTTTGGTCAATTTGATGAATCCATTTTGATAGATTAATGCTGACCAAAAACATCTTAATTTGTACAGATTGTTCTCAACCACTATTTCAGTTCTAGGATTTATTTGTTTAAAACAAATATCACACAGTGTAATATTTTAAATGTCGTTCATTTGACTAGTTTTTCACTCCAACTCTTTAAAGTTAAAGTAAGTCATATTAGCTTTTATTATAAACACATTACTGATGTCGACTTACTTTCCTTTTGATCCATTTGATTATTTAGTCATTTTTTTACTTTTGTATTATTTTTATAAGTAGTAAGTATTTATGAGAAAATACTTTATTTTAATTGGTTGGATAGTAATTTAAGCAATGATCTTAATGTTCAACGAGTAGCAATTATTAGCATCTGATCCTGTTTTCAGCTAAAACTGCCTCCTGTTTCTAAATGAGAAGGAAACTCTAGATGCCAAACAACTGGCAACGTTAGGCCATACCTGCAGAGTGATCCATGTCATTCTAAACAAAGCATATTTATAAAATAACTTCTAGTAATATACTTGTGCTCATGAATGTCATATTGCCTTACCTAAAGGACTATCTTGGAAAACAGATAGCGTATCCTGAACGTAAGTGAGTGGGTGTGTAAGTAAATTACTGTGTAAATGCATAAGTCAGTTAATAAGTTAGTATAGTAAGCTAACTAAGCTAACACATACTGTGTATTAGTAGGCCGGTCAGGATAACAAATTTTGCTGGACGATAAATTGTCCCAGAAATTATTGCGATAAACAATAATATTGTTGTTTTGAGACTATTTTCAAGTGATATAATAGTAATGGTATAAAAATACAAAGACACATTCTTAAAGTTCAATCAACTTTAAGAATTAAATAATAGACACTCCAATGAGCGTCTAATATTTAACGCTGGAACTAGAAGACATTTTAAATATCCAAAATAAATAAACAAAATCAGAAAAAATAAATAAATTAATTATAAAGTCTCTGTAAACAAAAGTGTCCTTCAAAAAAAAAAAAAAAAGAAGAAAGATCTAGTTGAGACCAAAACACCAGCCTGAAGAATTTTGTCATCCAGTTTTTGGTAGAAACAGAAAACAATAAATTATGCAAATACAAATTACTGAGCTTGCTTTTAAATATCATGCAATTAATTGATTAATTGATTCATTGTGACAGGCCTGTGTATTAGCAATGAGCAAAACCAATTCCTTGTTCAGTCTGGTGGAGAAACATAGCTTCCAGTGGGATTTCTCAGCTGGATCTAACAACAGAACAAAGTGGACATCTGCGCAGGAGTCTTCTCCTCAAAGATTTACTCAAAAAATAGATATTTAATTATTTGGGCTGAGAACATTTAACCTGCTGGACTCCAATAAAAAATGTTTTTTAATGAATAAATGTTGCCATTGGTTATCGTTGGCTTCTAAATTGTTGATCGCCATCATTTCTGATGAGATCATCGATGTTCCCTGAATACAGGGCAGGTATTAACACGATGCTCTAATCCGAATATGAAAAGCTAAAAGAGGGTAAACGTGTTGTTGATAGCGTGTGACCGGGTGACTTCACATGTAAGTGCGGCTCTATAAACAGACACAAAGCTGCCTCCCTCCATCACACCTGGCCTCCCTGAGCCTCCTCCTGTTACTCTGGCCTAATGGGGCGTGCTGTAACCAGCTCAGCGCAGCCTGAATGCATCAGGTGTTTGTGCTGCTGCGAACGCGGGGGAGCGGACCCAATGACCCGGGAAGCTGCTGCTAATCACAGGGACCACAGGACAGGAGAGAGGAGCCCTTCCATTATAGACGTTCTGATGCTTGGGATGAGCCACTGTGTGTCTTCAGCGGCTGAGAATGCAACAGTATGAAGCTACGGAGAGCATCACACACTGTAAAGCCTAATTAGTTCTCTTTACTTAAGAAAAATATATGCAAATTTGTTGCCTCCAAGTTCCCATTAGCTTCTATTAATTTAACTGATTGTGTAACATTAACTTGTGCAATTTTAGTGAGCGTGACTTCTATGTTTTCTGTCAAAATTTAATTTGAGCAAATAAAAGAAAATAAATAAAACCAAGACCCAGGAGCTGTTTCAGTCAAATAGTTTTCTTTTTAAATAAGTATTTTCAAGTAAAATAAAATTTTAAAAAAGTGCTGTCGCGCAGTCACGGTTTATTCACTTTTTCACTAGAAGCAGCTGTTAGCAAACACCTGGTGGGACTGTTGATCATCTGAACTCATCATAGGAGCTACTTCTTATTGCAAAGCTGGTAAAATGTCGTTAAATGTTACTAGAGGAGAGATGTTGTCATGACTTCCTGGAGGCGGAGCTTCAGAGAGAGCAAAGGTTCTTAAATGACAGAGGCTCAATTACAAGGCGTTAAATCAAGTCAAATTTGGGTAACACTTTATTTGAAGGGGTGTGCATAAGACTGACATGACACTGTCATAAACATGACGGAACACCTGTCATAAACAAGAAGAAGTCTTTATGAATGTTTATGACAGTGGTCATGAAGTGTCATTTGGTAAATAATGACACTTTTAATGCAAAGTTGCTCTAAAAGTTGCATTGAAAGTCCATTAAAAGTGCCAACTTTGCATAATTTTGTAAATTATGATAATTTAATGCAAAGTTGGCATTTTTAATGGACTTTCAATGCAACTTTTAGAGCAACTTTGCATTAAAAGTGTCATTATTTACCGAATGACACTTCATGACAACTGTCATAAACATTCATAAAGACTCCTTCATGTTCATGACAGTGTCATGTCAATCTTATGCACACCCCTTCAAATAAAGTGTTACCCAAATTTCTTTTAAGTCACATGTAAAATATACAGCATTTTTATAACAACTGGAGGAAACATAGTTACTTGATTGTGCGACAAATTGTGCCTGGAAAACACATAACACTGCCCTTTAACTAACTTTTAAAACCATTTTACCTCAAAAACTTAAACTGAATGTTTTTGATTAAAGTTAACATTTTAATTCACCAACAGAGTGTTAACAAAACCTTGACTGAAGTCGGGTTATATTCACTCATCTTTTTCAGTGAAACACATGGTAACAGCCGACAGCGTAGCGCCCGATGCGCCAGACCTCATACCTGTGTGCGGTTGAAGGCCACCCTGGCGAACACGGCCTGGGACACGCTGGCCCTCTTCAGCTCATCCCTGACCTGCTGGTAGATTTCAGAGGACACCTCGGCGGCCGAAGGGTTGCTCCCGGGATGGTCGCCCGCTCCTTTGGAGGAACCCCGGGGGATGGGCGGGTGGTTGAGGAACTGCTGGTTGAGGCTCTGAGGGTGCTGATGGGCCAGCAGGCGGCTCACGGCCAGCTGCTGGTTGATGAGGTGGGCCATGGCGAGCTGTTGGCGAACCAGCTGCGGGGAGAGCTGTGGCGAGAGGAGCCCACCTGGCCCCAGCAGGGGCTGCAGCGCACCCGGCGGAGGCGGTGGAGGAGGAGGAGGCACCTGTCCTGTGCGGAGAGGGGGGCTGTGGTGGAGGGGGCCATGAGGTGATGGCTGCTGTTGGGGCGGAGGGGGCTGCTGGAGCGGCTGCGACGGGGCCTGAGGGTCCCCGGATCCGGCTTTGAGGAGGGGGCCGCCGGCACTCAGGTGGCTGAGCTGAGCCAGGTGGGGCGGGGGCCGCGGCCCCAGCACGCAGAAGTCCGACATGTTGTCCCTCTCAACTGGAGTCAGGAGAAGCAACGTTAAACAAGCACCAAAAAACAAACAAAAAAAACAAAAAAACAAAAGCGACCTCAGAGAGTTAAAGTCTTACTTTTAATGTCTGCGGCGTCGCGACCAGTCCACATCTTCTCCAGATAGTCTCCTGCTTAAAACAATGAGCAGAGAGTCAGTAGCTGCGTCGACACTGGAATTACAAAAATAAATTGAATTTAGAAAAATGTTTTGCCACTGGGATGAGGTGGTTGTTCAGAGTTCAGAGTAAATTTCAGAGTTGAGGAAAGGGCCTGCACAGGAACTGTTATAACATTCATGCTAACTGCTTGTATAAAATGCTAAACTTGTTTAAAAAAATTTATTTATATGAGCTACATAATGTGTTTGCTCTTGTTTTAAAATGACTGAACCTGGCTGACCAGCAATCAGTCCGTCTCAAAGCTTTGTTGACATATTTTCTAGAATTCTTAAATATTACATTATCGGACACAGGATCAAAGCTTTATGGAGACGGCAGATCGGAAATCTTTGTTAAAAGACTAATTTTTCATTTCATCAAAATTTGCATTTCATTTTTTCCTCATTCTCACTTCAGTTAATTTTGGGATATATTGTTAAAGAACCATGGTAAAAATAATAATCTCATGGAATATGAAAGCATTTCATTGCATGCTGTTGACATCCTCTTGCTTCGACATTTTAGGAGTATTTAAAATTATGGGTTGACATTTATCGCATCATTTATCATTTATCGTGATACATTTCTTATCATGATAAGAATTCCTATTTATTGTTGTCACAAGTTTCAGTTAATGATGTTAAAAAGAACTAAACTGTCTGAATTCACAGAATTGTTAGTTTTACTATTTTCTCCTCTGCTTGTTCAAGGAAATTACCAATAAATATTAATTAGTGAAACAAATCCCATTTCTTTATGTAACTGGGATCCTAACGAAGCATATTACAAACAAGTTTGTTTTTCAAGAGCTGTATTTGTGATTGCTGTGTTAGCTAAAACAAAACAAAAAAAATCAGTAATAAAGAGTTCCTATCATCACTTTTATAATCATCACAATATTACCACAAAATATTATGATAAAACGTAAAGTCCATGTCGCCCAACCCATACTTCAGACTGCGTGAGTGCTGGCCTTACCTTTGATTTTCTTGTACTTCTTGTACCAACGGCCAAACTCTTGACATTTGGCAGTGGAGACGTTGGCATAGTAAGAACTGTTCACTATGGAGGAAATCATGCTCTGAGGGAAGGAGAGAGGAAAAAGATAAATAATAACTAACAACATATGAAATGCTTTGACTCACGCAACACCCACATAGCATTTACACACACACACCCACACCCACACACACACACACACAATAGAAGCAGAGAAACATTAATCATGACTGGAAGCCACCCATGGAAAGCCGAGCCAGCACAGTGCAGAAGGGGAATCTCCAGCCACACACACATATGCTAGCAATTAATGCAGCCATCGACACCCCCACCAGAGATGGCGTTAAACACAACATGCAAACACATTGCACACATTATGGGAGCAGGGCCGGGTGCCACACTTGTAGCTGGCTGAGGAGACGGTGCTTGGCATGAAGCGGCTGCAGTAACCAGAACCCGGTCTCCTGGGAGGTTGGAGGTGGATTCCTCCTGAACGGCCTACCTGAGACAGAGGACACTCCTTGGCCAGAGTGCTTTGGTTCATTTCCTTCAGCAGCTCCTTCAGAGCGTTCCTGACAGTCGCGTGGTTCCACTGCTCACAGGGCAGATCTTCCAGCTTCGCAAAGCTGCAACAAATCAAAACCACACACACACACACACACACACACACATCAGTCATTACTATCCGTAGACACAAACGCATCAGTCACGCTAATCGTTTGGGACGTGTTTTACATCATTACACAGGGCGTGTTAGGAGAACCACTTCATCATAATTATTAAAAGTATTTAGAGGCAAACAAATGTAAGGCTGCTCCTTAAAGCAACATGTTCATGTCCCTAATCCCTTTATGCTGTAAAACTGATAGTTTTGACACTACAAGTTTGCTTAATTGAGCATTTTGAAATATTGGGAATATTGTAATATTTTAAATTGGCTCCATGTGTAACAGTGAGAGGAGTCTATATCATAAGAACTGTGGATGAGTCAGAACCACAAACTGTCTGCTTCAAAGAGGGAAGAACACCAGAGCAGATACACCAGATGTACACTCCAGTCCTGTAGGTGGCAGTAGTTCATTTGAAGATTGTTTGAGCACTGAGTGAGAAGAAAGTTTGGTAAACAGTGGTTGAGTCTCCTACAGAGCACACCTGACCTGCATACTGCATAAAACATTTTCCTCTTTTATTGTCATAAATATCCAAAACATATTGGATAACATATAAGAGTTTTGAGGGTGACAGTTAATTGGTTAAAGGGGCAGCATTATGTGTTTTCCAGCCACAAAGTGAGATTTTAGAGCACAACCAAGTAACTATGTTATCTTCAGTTGCTATAAGAATGATGTATATATCAAATAACAAAGAAAATTTGAGTTTGAAATTTAACACCTTGAAATTGGGCCTCTTTCTCTATAGGAAAGCTTTGCTCTGTCTGAAGCTCCGCCTTCAGGAAGGTATCACAACGTGGCTCATCTTTTAACCCTTTAACAACGTTTTTACCAGCGTTGCTCAGAGAAGTAGCGCACATAATCGACTCATCAGATGTTTGTTAATTGCTGCTGGCTAGTCTGAAGGAGCTGAGAGGGGGCGTCGTGGGAAAGAGCCGCTCTGTGAGGCAGAAGCTTGGAAACTGCAGCTCTGAAGAGGTTGTTAGGTTCACCTAGGGGTTTTGCACAGCTGGATGGTTGCCATGGAGATCAAAGAGTTTCTCGAACATGCATAAAAGAATCAAGGCAACACTCTGGCTATGTTTTTGAGGATTAAATAATATATTAACATGATATAAATGTAAAAAAAAAGTCAGACTTTAAACACAGTCTGAGTGCCCCCAAGTGGTCAAATAAATAATTAGCCAAAATGAGTCAGAAAGTAGGTCGTGCTACCATCAGTTGGAGTCAGAGGAGAGTTTAACCTTAGAGTTCCATCGTGAACTTCTCTCTTTCTACTGTCGTTTTGTTTTTGTTTTTTTGTTGTTTTTGTTTGGTTTTTTTAGCTATTTTATTTTCAGCTTTAAATAAATGAGTCAGACTCTGAAAAATAGTTGCACAGGAGCCCTGCCCTTGCTTTGGATACACACATAAACAAGCCTAGCTGGAATGTGCCACGACAATAGAAACAAATAAACCCTCTCATGTGGAGTTTATCAGTTCTTATCTGCTCATCAGGACTCTGCTTCATTTCTTCTCTGGAACCAGGACGTACCGAAGCACAGACCCCCCAGCCCCCGACCCCTTCAATCCCGGTGAACACCTGACGCAGACAGATAGCAGATAGTTCTCCATCAGGGCTTTAGCATCTGAAAACCACTACAGTCGCATCGGCAGCCCTGCAGACTAACAACCTGACCTCCAGCTGCGATCCTACAGACTTTTGAAACCAGAGCTGGTTGGAAGGAGGAAGTCTGACCTCTGCAGCTGAATGTGCAGCGTGACCATGTGATAGACCTCCATCAGCATGTCTGCCACGGTCGCTTCAGGTGCGTCTGTGAGGAAGTGGATGGGCAGAGGGTTCCACCGTCCCACCTTGATGATGCCTGGACACAAACAGAGAGGATCCATGCAAGTTTTAACATGTAGTCCTCATTTATTTGTTAAAAAAATCTTTTTAAAAAAAAGCACATATACTTGAGAGGCGCATTCCTTTATAATCTTTAGAAATCCTGTGATAACGTTAGAGTTTTTTTATTTCTGTGGTGAGACATTTAGAGAGTTTTGCTGGTGTGGATTTTTTTATTTTTATTTCAATTTTTCTCCAAGCTTGTGCATTGACGCGGATGACTTGACTCTATTGAAATTTCAGGAATAACGGAAATTTAATAGCCTGAAGTAGAGGAAAACAAAACAATAAAGAATAATTAGAAACAAGCACTTTGACTGTCTAGTTAATTAAAACCATCTGTCTGAGAAACGTTTCTCTCTCAAATATTACCACCCAGATTTTTTTTTTTTTTACAGAACTTTCATGCTAAATTGGGAAGAAAGCTTACAACACACACACACACACATAAAAATATTACACAAAGCTGCATTACACCAACGGGGTCTGTGGGCCCCTTAGTATTTTTGAAATCTCTGACCAACACCCCCATGTTCTCCCGATATGAAGCAAGAGCTGCAAGTGCCTGAACACAACCACAAAAACTGTCAGTCATGCCTAATATGCTGTGAGTGGAAACTGCTGAAAAACAAATGAAAAACATTTCTAAGCTCATCATGAGCAACAGCTGCTCCAGACTGTCAGCTTCTAATGCTGCTGACTGACAGGTGAGCAGAACCACCGATTTTCAGACTGATGCTCCTGCACCTTTCATTTATAAAAATATATACGCATATATTTTTTTTCTATAAAATAAATGAAAACTTTTCATTTACATAAAATATTCATATGAGATTACCAACAGTAGCCAGTTCACTCATTTAGTCCCCACTCCATGATGTTGGGTCAATGTGTAAAACTGAAACAAAAGCAGAGTGCAAAGATTTGCCAATCCTTTTCAACCTATACTCAATTGAATACACTAAACGATTAAATATTTTGTGTTAAAATGGGAACATTTTACTGATTTGTTTTCATTTTGATGCCTGCAGCAGGTTCCAAAAATGTTTGGACAGGGGAATGTTTACCACCATGTCCCTTCACTTTTCATTATGGTGCCGACGGCAGATAAACGGTTTTCCTTTAATGGTACATTGTCTCTCTGCGATTACCACATTGAGCAGTGAGTACATGAGGATGATTGACAGCGCTAAGTCCCCCCTTCTGGTTCTGATTGGCTGTTTTTGACTGAGTTGTGCATTTCTTCAGACGGTGATAGCAGTTCAGAGAGGAAACTGTCACAACATGGTGACAGTTTCAACAAATATGTAAAAAAAGCAAAACCTTTTCTTTTTAGTACTGATTACATACTGCAGCTTTAAAGGCAGACGCAGCCCAGAGACCTGTGGCGTCTCTGGAGGAGCTGCAGAGATCAGTTTGCCATAAGTCATATAGCAAGACTCATGGTATAGGGAGACAATTAAATGAGACTAATGTGAAAGACTTTGTGTGACGGAAAACTAACAGTTCACCCTGAAAACAACCCCTCCTCCCGTCTGACTCACTTCAGGTTGTTTACCTTGAAATCTTCTTCATGTGTTAGAACAGCGGTGGGTAACTCCAGGCCTGCAGGGCCGGTGTCCTGCAACTTTGGACCAGGGAGACATCAGGACAGCGGCACTCAAGGACCAGGATTGCCCAATCCTTTGTTAGAGTGGCCCACTTAAAGTCCAGAGCCAAACAACTGAACATTTAATGTTTCACGTTAAATCAGTGAAACATGTTTCTTGCCGAGTGTATTCCAGCTGAAGCAAACAGAAATTGGCCTTTTAAGAATTCAGTTTTTAATGTTTCAGTGATGATGAAGTTATAATTTTACTTTTGTAAAATGTATTTGTGCACTATAAATCTTAAAACACTCCAGCAATGCAAGTTCAGCTCAGCATTGAGAGTTGCTTCTAGAAAAAGTCACCAGATCTGAAGCAACCTTAGCAATAAATTCAGCATTATGGTTGTCTATCTGAAATTAAAAAGAGGGGAATATTATTTAGAGCAGCTATAGCGTGGCTTAAGGGCAGCAGTCCAATATTTGTGGTTGATGGGTAACTATAATACCAGTTCTTTATTTCTTTAAGCGCAAAAAATAATTACTAGTGACATTTTATGATTAAAGAGTGACCATAAAACACATTTTGTTTGCAAGAAACACAAAGAACATCAGAACCGTTACGCCTCAGACTCCCTTCAGCGTGAAGCACTTCTATGAAATGTTGTTGGAAACATACAACACTTTGCAAAAATATCCATGACCAACTTCCAACATATTTAGCCATCTCACAACCACAAATTTAAGTATATTTTAAGTATATTTTATGCCAGCATTAATAAGATATTCCTCATAATCCTCATTGTAACGATTGTTGTAGTAAAAAACCCCTCAAAATTCAAAATGAAGTCCATTCACCATTTCCCTCCAGTACACACAGACTCTCACACACACACACACACACACACGCGCACGCACGCATGCACGCACGCACGCACGCACGCACGCACACACACACACACAGGCTTCTTCATGGGACTGGCCGGAGCTGTGAAAACTAAACAAAGCTAATCGCATTACTATCCTCTAAATGAGATCCAGACGCGTCCAGAGAAGTCTCCCATCATCTCTCTTGTTCCTTATGCACCCCCCCCCCTCACCCCACACCCAGTCATCATCCACCCTCCTCCCTTGCATCACCCTTTGTGAGTTTCTTCCTCCTGTTTCCTCTGTTCTGTTCTCTGATGTCTTTTTGGTGTGTTTACTGCCCAGCTATATCTGTGTTTCCACTCGGTCGAGCTGTGTTCTTCATTAATTGGGCCATGCAGAGGGAGCATCGTTAAAACACCATGTACAGAATGGACCGTTCTCCCTCAGGGCCCAGAGGAACTCCTGAGGAACCTCAGACCACCATGGGAACAAGCAACCATGATCAGAACAAACTGTGTCGGAGCAATTGCAGTTCATGTAGGCTGATGGATGCAAAAAACCACTTAAGTATAGTAGGCACAGTTAGATTTACAGATAATTGTACTTTCTTAAAGGGGCAGTATTATGTATTTTCCAGCCACAGAGAGCCATTTTATAGGACAATAAAGTAACAATGTTTCATTCAGTTGTTATAAAAATGCTATATATATCAAATATGACTTAAAAGAAATTTGACTTTATAATTTAGCGCCCTGAAACTGTCCTCTGTCCTCTGTCTCTTTAAAACTTTCTGATTTACTGAAACGCCGCCTTCAGGAAGTCTGAGGAGGAGCTTCATCCTAGAAGGCGGGGCTAGGTCCATCCAGGCATTTGGCACAGCTGAATGGTTAGAGAACTTCTGAAACGTGCATGAATGAATTAAGTCAACACCCCAAGTAGGTTTTTAGATGAGGGAATAACATTATAACATGATGTAAGGCTCAAAAAAAGTCCATTTTAAATAATACTGCTCTAGCTGTGCCTAACTGGTCAATTTTACATGCCAAATTTAAAATGTTGGATTATTGTTGTATGTGCGTTTTTTTTTTTTCACTTCACACATTCAGACAGACTGTACTGCCTCCCTCCATGCAGCGTCTGCACATCCAAACATGAAGCTAATGCCAAGTTAGGTGGAAGCGAACGGGTGAATAAACAGACAAACAGGAACTCACAGAGGACACATGACAGCACACAGAGCAGTGGACACATAGCGACTCGCATGCAAACACACACACACACACACACACACACACACACACACACACACACACACACATACAGAGGATACATAGCCCCTGCTTGCTGTGTGATGCATTAATAATTGATCCATCATTCTTGGTCTGCCCCCATCAGTGGGCTGTGCTTCTTGTGCGCATTTAAAAGTAGGAATTATTGTTCTCATTTCCACATTAAAATTCCATCTCCCAGAGACGAGCTTTCATGTGGCCGACTGGTGGCTTGGCTCATGTCTGAGTGTGCCCATCTGTACAAACGCACACTCACGTCTCCGGCTCCTCTCATCAGCGCTCGCACGGGGCCTGCACGCATGGATGCATGCGCGCACACACACTCACGGGGAAGCGCGTGCGCGCACAGTAATCCCATTGTCCCGCACCACGGTGAGACTTAATGGTTGACGCAGCCGGCCTGAGCCGCTTGATTTAAAAACGGTTCCAGGTTCCGCCCCTGGCACGCTCTGAGGGAAACCCCCTGTGTCTGACTCATCCATGTCATCCACACTGACACTGTCAGGGTTTTTTTTTTTTTTTTTTTTTAGTTATCTTTTAAAAATGCTACCTAAGCAGACAATTCATCAAAAACACTTAAAATGTGAGGATTACTGAAGCAACATGTTCGGTTTAGAACTTTGATGTTAATTCAGCCGTTATTTAACTAATTAAAGATGATCTTTTGAACTGATATATTGTATTTACAAACCTTTAGATCCCAGAACAGGATAAAAAAAACGGACTTATTCCATATCTGCCCATAATTCTGCATTCATTTTAGCGGGCATTGAAAAACACTTGGTGCAACAAACACTGCAACAGGAAATGACTGGATGGAGGTACAATAAAAAGCACTTCACACCAAGGCAGTGCCAGAACCGCTGGTACACAGGAGCAAGACGACCAAAAGTTTCAGTTTTCTTTTCATAATCTAGGACAACAGAGGAGGTTGAGTGCTGGATGTATGGAAAACCAAAAGGGTCACATTTCTGATGACTGCTGCAACATCAGTCCAGTAGCCACAGCTGGTGACAGGCTAGTGAAGTGCAATCAAACCGGATGAAATGTTCACAAGTTTTGTAAATTTGAACAGAAAAATGTTTCTAGTGGTGCAGCTTTTAAAGAGTTTCCTCTCAGTGGGAAGGTCCTGGGTTTAAATCCTGACAGGTGCTGTCCTCTGTGAACGTTTGCATGTCTTCCCGGTATACATCCACAGTCATGTGTGTTACGTTACCAGGATATTCTAAGTTTACACAGATGATTGTTTGTCCTGTGAGTCTCTGTGCTGCTCCATGATAAACTGACCACCAGCATTAGAAAATAAAGACAGAGCATTTCAGCCTAAATAGCTTCAGGTTTTCTATACTAAAGTCGTTACGTTTGTTTTCAGTGATGAGGCCTGGAATGTGGGCGTAGTGATGGACTCAAACCTGAACCCTGAGAGTCACATAAAAACAGTTACAAAGTCGGCCTTCTGTCACTTTGAACTGCCTGGCTGCAAATAAGCTTGACTTGTTTTGATTACAGACCGATTTTTAAGGGCCTTCTGCTAAAAGAGTGTGGCTTCATGACAAGCCACCTGCTGTGGGAAGAAGGTCTTTGTCACCAACCAGTGGTGGCTGGTGACTGGGAGCATCAGTTTACTTTTAATAGACCGTTTACAAACTGTCCTCTCTGATCTGCTCCACACTCCAGCGAACAGCTGGATGCGCCTCTTTGACCCCTCCTGACCTGTGAGACGTGGCACCGTTAACTGTTCACTGATTGAAGCTGTAAAGTACAGGTCTGCTCTCATCCGCTCTATAAAAGCTTCCAAACCCTTATAATTGAAATAAACAATATCTTCCAGCTAATTACTGGGCTGAGCTAATTAAAGAAAGGCCGCGGTGCTTTAAATACACCGCTGGGACGCAAGAATGCAGGACACAATTCAAACAGGGAGAAAATAGCTAGGACTCTGTATAATTTTGGTCATAGACCGCATGGGGAAAAAATGTATAATTTAAGCCAAAAATTATTCATTTAGCATAAACGCTTGTTTGAAAAAAAAAAAAATGCATTCATTTGGAAGATGCTTGTGAGAGAGGTTTGCGTGAGGCTGTTTCACGCTGGCCGTGCGCGGACGCGTTCTTGTATTAGCTCTGGTCGTTTTTTTAAGGTGAATTCCGCTCCAGTCGGCTCAGTGATGTCTCCCTCAGCCTCGCCTTTGATGGGCCCGGCGTTGAGCACTGATGTGGCTCCTAGTTGTCAGCACATTGTCTACTGAGACAGACAGAGACCTCCGTTTGGCAACAGAACACTGAGGTTACAAGTGTGACTAACAGCGTTCGTCTGTAAACCTTCCCCTAACTGTGGAGCGGGCTGCTCAGGCCGCTAGCGTAGGGTAATGGCTGTCTGAGTGATTGTTTTGTGGCTGTTTACTGCAGCTCTGAAGTTTACAACCTGGAGCAGAAAAAGCTCAGAGCAAGATTTCTTTTTTTCTTTTTTTTTTAAATCAAGTTAAGGAGTAACTAAGTAACCGTTTTGCATTCGGGCAAACATCTGTAGTTATAAGACTGAGTTGAACCTCAGCACAGCAAACAGCTTCTGGTTGATATGCATCGAGAAATGAGGTGATTGGAAACTTAAAATTCTGATCCCGTACCGAAGTGCTACCAGGTTGTCCTGACAACCGTCATCACTGATAAAGGGTTAAAATGAAGTGCAGAGAAGTAAGAGACTATACTTCTAAAATTTATTTTGTTCATGTCAGGTTTTCCTTAACATTACTAAACAAAAAATTGCATAAACTCCCACAATAAAGGAGGAGTAGTGTACACATATAAAATGTAAATAACTCAAATTATGACACAACTAGAACAGAGAGTCTGGACAATTTACCAAAATATTTTTTCCCCACTAATCCAGATCTTTTCAAATTTTGCAAACTGCAGTCTATCTGAAAACGTTGTTCTTTCCATTCCATATTAAATCATATTTGTTCTGATGTTTTCATCCAGGGACGGACATTTTTTTTTTTTTTTTTTTTTTTTTTCAAAAAAGTTTCTTTTTGATAGTTTTACATTCCAAAAAAATATAATAAAAACTGTATTTCCGAAT
>NW_015113024.1:436822-448733 GCF_001443285.1 Poecilia latipinna
ATCCAGGGACGGACATTTTTTTTTTTTTTTTTTTTTTGCAGAACAGTTTCGTTGTGATAGCTTTACAGTCCAAGAAACTATACTAAAAGCTGTATTGCGCAATTATACATTCTAGACATGTTGAGATGTGTCTGAATGACATTTAGGCTGCATGAGAGTGAGAGAGAGCAAGACTTTCAGCAGATAACAGCAAAACTATGCAGGATGCGACAAAGTAACTCCGGTTTATTAGTTTCAGCTTTTGACCTGTAAATCTGGATTAATGAATGACTAGAGTCTTTAGAGAGCGATATGGTTATACACACACTTTAGTGTGAATTTCAAGATACATCAGAGGTGGAGGCTGTATGTGCTAAGCCTGTTTCAGGATGGATGGAGAAGAAATAAGAGCTAAAGACCCAGTGGTATTAAAGGGATTAGCTGCCACAACAGAAGCCTTCAGCTGTTATGAAAATGCTACACATCAAGTTTGACTTAAAAGAAATTGGACTTCGTAGTTTAAAGCTAAATTGGGTCTCTGTCTCTTTAAAAACTCCTGCTCTAAATGAAGCTCTGCCTTGAGGAAGTCATCACAACATGGCTCCGCGTTGCACTGAGAAGTAACTCCTATAACGAGCTCAGCAGATGTTCAACCAGCTGTTTGCTAAATGTTGCTGGCTAGTCTGAAGGAGCTGAGTGGGGAAGCTTGGAAACTGCAGTCCTGAGGAGGACCTGCATTGCAAAGGCAGAGCTAGGTCCACCCAGGTGTTTTACACAGCTTAATGGTTGTCATGGAGATTCAATGATTTCTCAAACATGCATGAAAGAATCAAATAATCACTCACACAGGAATGTCTTTTGATGAAAATTAAAAATCGATTTTAAATAACTGGATCTTTAAAAAAAGACTAATGAGTTACAGGCAGTTTATTAGTTTGGCAAAAGCTATAATTCTGATTCGAGGATTATTCTAATCAGAAATATAGCTTCAGCTACAAGTAAGATAAGCTATAGCAAATTGGTGATTTGAAAGACACTTTTTTTGCAGTTTACAAAATCTGTGCATATAAATATGTCTGCACGCTGAAACAAGAATTAAATGGGACAACATGAACACACACACACACACACACACGCGATGTTAGGAGATTTCAAACAGATGGGGATCTCCCAGCGTCCTCAGCCAGCTCCAGCAGCTCTGCTGCCCCCCATCACTCTGCTGTCCCGTTTTATAACGTTGTGAGGCAACTTCTCCAGATGGAATATTCTGCATACTTGAGAGAAGACAGCAGTAAATGACACTGTCCTGCTGCAATGACTACCATGTGTGCGACAATAAATTACAGCGTTTTCTCTGCTTCATAAACATTCTCACACGTACCCCGCACACAGTGTATTTTTGTCTTGCGAGGACATTCCTGTCCAGCTCTTTGTTGACTCTTTAATGACTTTCACAGCCCCTGTCTGTGTCTCTGGTATGTTTTTCAAGCTTTCTCGTGCTTGTTGCCACTGTAACAATGTCTGCTCTCTGTACACACCACTTCACATCACACACTCCCCTCAGATCGTTGATGAGAGGGGCGCTGTCCTGTTTTGAATGCTGAGTACTGTAGCTCACACAGAGAGAACGCGGTTTCTATTCAGCTTTATCTTCTTAAAAGAAGCTTCTTTCAGACGTTTTCTGTCATTTTACTGTTTTAGGAGTTAAAAAGGAATAAAAACAAGCATTTACCGTGTTTATTGACACTCCTGGTGACTAAGCTTATGCTTTACATCAAGGATGAATGGGTTAGAAAGCACTTTAAGCTAACTGGGAAGCAAAGATGGGAATCGGGAGGGTACACTTCAAAAACACCAAACCTTACCAAGTATTTTTGTTCTAGTTTCTAGTGCAAATAGCTTAGTACACGTGAAATAAGACAAAAAGATAATTTTTAGAAAGAAACAGGAGCTCATTTTAAGTCAATAATGCCTTAATATTGATGAAAAAGTCCTGATTCCACTGGTAGATTATTTCATTTATAACACAGGAAAATTACATGTTATTAGTGCATTCGATGAGTTTGAAACTGTTTAATGGCCTATCCAAAGAAAAATGTTGTCTGTAAGCAACTTAGTAACCGATTCATAAATAAGCCTAGTGTCATTGGTAATTTGAAAGTCTCCAATTTGGTCTGGCTGCTGTTTTGAAATCAATATTTTGTGTCTTCCTGATGTCTATATTTTGTGAAGTGCACCAGTCCCTCCTGCAGTCAAACACTCACACACAACGATGCTGCTGCCACCACACTTCACAGCTTTTTAGTCCAAAAATGAAGGCGTTTGTCCCCTAGAGTATTTGTAAACAGTAATTAATCATTTTATGTTAATGTCATAATACTGGCTTCTTCCTTCCTGAATGGCCTTTCATCCCATATTGGGTCACCACTAGTAACCACTAGCAGCAGCTGCATTTGCATTGCAGATGTGCGCAACATTCTGTCAATTTTCCACTAACGTCGAAAAAGAAAATCAATTAAATACAACAAATTTATGTTGCAAAATAAATAATTTTGCAATTGGGATGCTTCAATGAAATGAGAAACATAATTCAAATCAGACATGAATGAGCGATAAGTTATTAAAAGACAAGCCCGTATCATCCTCCGATGCAATTCCTGTCATCTTCTTCTTCATGGTTTTGTGCCAGTGGCAACATCAGCTGCCCTGTGATGCAAAGCGTTTCCATTGCAATTTTGCAAAATAAGCCAATTTCAATATGGCCACAAAACCTCACCTCATCTTAGCATCAAAACGTCTTATCAAAAAGCGAGACTACTGTGTTTCCATTAAGCAAATTTATTTTCAAAATGTCAAATTGAGCAATTATTTGGTCAATGGAAACGCAGCTGCAGACGCTTTCTTTGCATAGATGAATGCAGGATCTTTAAGAATCTGGAATTTGGACCTATGGCATCTTTAAGTTGACATAAGACCCGGCAAACTGTGCCTGGAATAAAAACAGGCAGTGACAAAAGAAAAGATCTTTTTTTTTTTTCATACCGTTTATTTATGAACTGTACCAAACGGCATAAGCTCATAAAACATACTTTGCGATAACAAAACCCTGAAGGAAGCTGATGTGTGTGTGTGTATGTGTGTGTGTGTGTGTGTGTGTGTGTGTGTGTGTGTGTGTGTGTGTGTGTGTGACTGACCGTGGGCCTGCGCGGCTGAGCTGTGGGAGTAGCCCAGCGCCAGCAGGGCCGTCTCCACCAGCTGGGAGAAGAGGATGTCCTTCCTGACCAGCACAAACTCGGCGTGCTCCTCCCTTCCCTCACACCCGTCGCCCTGAAGCCCCGCGTCCGACTGCTCCACCACGCAGAAGACGGGAATCATCAGACCTGTGGAGAGACGACAACAAGTTAAAGAGAACAACGAGGACTTCTCTTTAAAAGCCTGGCATTAATTGACGATCTTCCCGGCACAAATTGGTCTCCTCAGATGAGAAACATGTGGAGTGCATCTGGTGTCGGTGAAGCTTGAGATCACTTGCTTTTTTTCTTTTTTTCTTCTTGCTTTCACTTGTAATGTATTGGAACACCTTAGACCCCCCTGTAGTTAAGGCAGTAACGTCAGATAAATAAGACAGAGCAGTTTTAGAAAGCACCGTTCAGCTGCTTAACGGAATATTAGATAGGCATTCGTAGGAATGACTCCTCTCACAGATATGCAAAGCCAATACACAAAACAGTCACTGTGATAACAGCAGCTGCCCTCATTAGGGCATTAATAACCGTTACGATGCTAAATGTCCTCTAATGCTCTCCATGCAGGTCACATATTTTACCCAGCCGTCACCGGCCTCCAGGTGGACCACATCGAGTCCAAATCAGACTGTTCAGACACCCGGGTGCCTCGCAAAGGTTTACTGGAACTGGAGCGAATGGACTACTGACAACTTAATGCCCTTCCAGTCTGAGTCACTTTCATTTCTCGGTGCACAAAACAGGGTTCAGCCTAGGCTACGGACACGCTAAAGCTTTCATCCATGCAGAGCATGTCACAGAGCAACTCTGGTCTCATCTAACCAAAGCGGTTCAGTCCTCACGTCTGCTGAGTCCCCAACATGGCTTGTTGTAAACTTTTAACAAAATGTCTAACAGCTTAATTGTTGCCTTTCTCCGTGAAGAATCGACTGCAGTCACTGGGCGTCCACAGGCTGGCCCACGCCACCACACGTGGCGCTTTGCGTGTTAGCTAGCAGGTTCTAATTAGCTGCATTTCCATGGACCACAGAATTGCACAAATTGGAAGTACAAAAATAAATTTGCTTAATGGAAATGCAGCAATTAAAAAAAAAGTTTTTTGATGAAAAGCTTTGCTGCTAAAATGAGGCTGTTTTTGGAAATTAGTGTACTTGGTAAAACTGAATGGAAACACTTCTTTTTTTTGCATCGCCTGAGTCATGTGATCAACAACTGGATGTTGATGCTGGCAGAAAAGATGAAGAAGAAAAGAAGTGGTAGGAAAATTATGATTTTTAAAAATGATTTATCACGTGAAAAAAACATTAATCTGTGATTTCTATTTGCGTTTCTTAGGTTATTGTCGCACAGTGCAAACAGAAACAATTTGAAAAACTCGTTTTTCGAAAAAAAAAAAATGGGATCATCAGGTGGATTTTTGGTCAAATCAAAATTGATTTATTCCACAAAACTGCAACGGAAACACTTTTTTTCCCCGCATCATCCCAGTCACATGATCAACAACCAGACGTTGTTGCCACTAATGCAAACCAGGAAGAAGATGACAGGAAGTAGTTGGAGGTTGATGGGGCGGCATATTTTTTAAAGACTTATTGCGTGAGTAAGTTTATTCATGTTGGATTTTAATTGTGTTTGTTACTTAACAACAACATATCTAGGCACTGGCGGAATATGGAGAAAGTTTTGCGCACTTTTATACCGAAAACTCAGCTACTGTTGATCTACCACACTGATGTTTTGCATCTCGACACAAAGCGAAACAGCTTAAGGGGATCGATTACCATGGCAACACACTGTCGATAACAGCGGAGAAACCTGCTCTTCAGGAAGAGTCTAATTCCCAAATTTCCTCTCCTCGGCTCTCTGCTCTCACACTAATGCCTCTGCTCCAATCTGGAGCTTTTTTCCTGAAAGGCTTTTGGTTTTGGGCCACCTGTCAACCGGCCGTTATTTAAAGTCCCCTGAAGAAATGATGGACTGGGAGCATTAGGCAGCGTCCCAGCTCTAATAATACAGGCGCTGGTGTTTTACCGTATGGCCAAGCAAACCCACACACATTCACGGTTCTCTCAAGTAGATGGTAAAGAGTTCAAGTCCACACACACACACACACACGTACACACACACAGAGAGAGAGAGAGACCCCAATCCATCTCCTCCATTGTTTTAATCAGTCAATTCCGATATTTCTATTTCCTGCTCATTAATCACTCAGCTCCCAATCCTCCAGGCTCTCATGGAGTGAATTACACACTGGAGGACCATGCCAATTGAAGTAAGTGAATTTCCCCCAACAGGGAAATATAACTGTCAACACGGAGCAGCTCCCTCCGACCCGCGCTCCTCTCCCTCCGTCTCTCTCCATCTCCAGCTCCAGCTCCGCCCGTCGTCTCCGGCATCTTGAGACTGGATGATCTGGTTTGGATGATGCGATGTTGCCTCAAAACCTCTAATCCCTCTAATATGTTGAGGGATGAGTGAGTGGAGATATTAAAATAAGATATGTGTGTGTCTTGGCAGGTTCGCAGTGTTGCAGCGTACGGCGGCTGGTGTGTGAGCTTGTAAGTCGGGGGTATCTGCTGTGTGGCGCGGCCTACATGTGCGCGTTTGGCCCCCATCCTCGCAGCAGCCGTGTGGTTTTTGGGGGCGACACAAGGAGTTTCCTGTGTTCAAAGTCAACCCGTCATTATTACAAGCCGTGGCTTCCACCGAGCGCAGGAAACCCCGTCCTTCTCCTGCCTCTCTCTCTCCACACGGTTTCTTCTCCTCCTCCTCCGTCTTCTCGTTCTTTCTGCTGTACACCGGTCGCCGTGCTCAGACCTGACCCTCCTTGCCGATTTCTTAACTCTGCCTAACCACAGATGGATTATCTTCACAAACTCTTCAAACCCACAGAAAACGGTTTTGTTTTGTTGGAGGGAAAAAAAAAAAAAAAAAAAACAGATCCGACGTCCGAGGAATATTCCGACATAAATTCTAAAATATATTTACATCAAATGGACCGCATAACGTCAAAATAAATTGATCGATTTTCATTATTGTGCTGCACGTTTCAAACTGTGTGCTCTCCAAGGTCTTTAGTCAGAATTTCCATGCTGTAGGATTTATAACACGCCTATAAAAGAAACCCTTCTGTCTCCCTTTTTTTCCAGCGTTTAAAGACAAAGCTGCCAACAGAGACACTAAAATATTACATCTTTTCCTATACTGGGGCACACTCCAGGATATTACACAATATTTCTGTTTTTTTTAATGCATCACAATGGACAAACTTAGATTTTAATGCTCTCGCAGATGCTTGAAAACCCATGATTTATTCCCTATTAGAACACAAAGTCTAACTATTTGACTGGACAGCGAAGCATTTTAACATGCTAAAAGTTCAAAACTGAGTCAAACAGCTTGAATAATAATAAATATCATAGATGTGCATTGTTGGCACTAAATAAACTATTATTTGTGTGAATGCATCAAAATACAAACATCACAACCAGAAAGGAAAGAGACAGAAAAAACATAAGACAACATGCACATGTTAATGATATCATCCAAAGCAGAGATGCACTGTTCCGATATTAATATCTGCATTGGCTTCAACGTGTACTCTAGGCAGACTCCCAGAAGAAACGTCTCATCAGGAAACTGTGTTCCCATCAAAATGTAGCAGCAAGCCAAGAGTGTTGAGAGTCACCATAAGCAGCCACTGACAGGTGGAGAGGAAACGGGCTCATGAATCTAGCTAGCATTCTGTCCCATCGTGGGAAACAAGGAACTTGTGAAGAGAAATGTAAGCAGTATAGTATGAAATCTCAACCATCCTGGACAGCACAGGGGTCACAGCTGACACACAGTTCCCCTCAGTACATGGGAGCAATTTCGATGTTTTGCCACCGTGCTTAAAAATAAAAAAAATAAATAATTACATTGTGATGCGTTTTCCAGCCAGATTGATGGATATCACAGGCTGTGATCATGCTTCCAACAACACAGCTCTGCTGGTTGTTCCTTCGTGACTGTAAGCAAAGCTAAGCTTTATGCTAAAGGCATCGCTGGACAAGCTCACATCTCACACACATATCAGTAACTGTATTTGTGTCTCTCTCAGCCAAATTCCTTATTTTGTAATGTTTTACATTTTGATTAAATGTGGACGTGACCCTCCTAAAGGCCACTGAAAACAAACTTTAATCTGGGCTAGCAATGTCACTTTCTTTCTTTTTTTCTGTAGAGCTGGTAAAGAGTGGAAAAGGACAGGAAGAATTCATGATGCAACATTTAATCATAAAGTGAAAGGACAGGTAAAGACCGAGACATTTCTGCAAAAGCATGACAGCACCGACACGGAGGCACTCAAATGAACAACTGCACACAAGGAGGAAGCAACTTTAGCAGTTAATGCTGGGATCGATAACCCAGAGTGACTTGTATAAATCTTGTTTATATGGAGCAATCTCCTTTATTTGGTAAGCCTGTGTTATACAGTTCCCCCCTGACTTATAGATTAACAGCTCAGGGCTCTCAAAGCACGACAGCGTGGAACACGGAGCCAAACTCAACCCATGTGGCTCGCAGCGCAGCCAGCGGCTGTCTGTGGGTTTGGAGTACAACGCTGCTAAAAACCTTCTGGCAGAAGGAAACCATGAAAAAAAATCATCGTATGCCATTCATTTATGACAGTTCTCCTCTCCATGCTGCAGATTTCATTTGTAGAAGATAACTAATACCAAGTATCTTCACTGTTACTTCAGCCTCTACAGTGAAGCTGACAGATTCCTCTGTCAGCTCTACGGTTACCTCCAAGGGGCCGCGGCGGGGCTCCGTTGTGGCGCGTTCGTGGCCCGGTGGGGCTCCCGTTCAGCTCCAGTCGGCTTTTCTTTCCTGGCGGCGGGAGCCCGCTAAGGTCCGGACTGCCGCCCCTCCGCTCGGGACTGCCCTGGGCGACGGGACTCTCCCCTCCTCGCTCCATCCTCCTCCACACCCCCAATGGAGCTCCAGTCAGAGACAAAGAGTCTGAAGGGATTCAACAGAAAAGCCAAGGAATCAGGAATCCAGTGGATTTTTTTTGTGTGTATATATTTTTTTGTTAGTGTATTTCGCAGAACTACAATGGAAACACTTTTGTCGCATCACATGATCAACAACTGGATGTTACTACTGGTGGAAAAGATGAAGAGGACAACAGGAAGTGGTAAGACGATGATGACGGGGCATATTTTTTAATGGCTTGTCACATGAACAACTTATTCACATGTGATTTTAATTACATTAAATGGAAACACAGAAATTGCAAAATTATGTTTTTTTCAACATTACTGGAATATCAACAAAGCTTTACATGCATTTGTAATGGGAACACGACTTTTGTCCCAAAATAACATGACTCATTCTCATGCTGCTTTATGCAGACACTCTATCTGCACCGATGAGGATTTCCTCACCTCAGAATGCCAAATGCTCTGACAATAACCTTACTTATTTCAGAATTATAATTATAATCATCTGACCACTTGAGAAGATTGTTTAAGCAGCACTGACAATGATAATTATGGAAAAATAAATCAAATGATATGGCAACATCAGTAAAAGTACAATTACTCTGTTCTGAGACAGAAGCACACTGTTTTTACATCCTTCATCCTAATGTACACACACTTCAAAAAGACACGTATGTCATGTTGAAACCCTAATCATGTTTGAGATATGCCACCGTCCACAGCAAGATGAGGAACAGTGTGGCAGTGGCCATAAAAATAGCTCAAAAATATAATCAACTTAAATATCTGCTTAACAGCTTCGCCAAAGTAATGATATTCCAAAATGATAAAAGCACAAACAAGGCCTCCAATCTGACCTGTAGGTGAAATGTGTCTATTCCTTGAGAGATGATGTTATTATTTCAGGCTTTCTTCAGAAAAAAGCAACACAGCTCTCACTTTTAGTCATTTTTTTAAATAATATGAATCAGACATAGAGTTTTAACATCCAATATATTATATCTCTCACAAGCTGACGTCAGGGGGAATTACAGGAAAGAAAATGTCGACAAGCTGTCAGTTCAGTTCACTTTGTTAATATAAATCAACAATAACACTGCAAAGTCCAGTCCAGTTAAATCCACTCCATGAATGATTATTTAATCTTATGCTATTTTCTTCACTTATCAAAGACCAAAGAAATAGTTACAAACGCACAAGGAATTTGTTTTTATGCTTTGATAAACAGCTTGTATCCTTCAGGCAGACTGCCATCCCACAGCACCATTACACATTATGACGTATGTATGGGGGGGAAAAAATGGATGAATGAAAATGTTACATTCATGTTGCTACCCAAGTTAGCAACTCTGAAATCTTTTCAGCGTTAACTACGTTTAAACCAGAACTGCAAGCCGTTATCATAGTTCCAAGCCCGACCCATCAACTCCGCCCTGACCCCTGACCCCGCCTCCCGCCTCCTTCCCCGTCTCCATCAGTTCCACCCCTGGCCAAGTGTCGCCCAGCTCCCACCAGCAGAGCAAACATCATCACAAGATGCCACTGTTCAAACACAAAGGGCACTCTTAAAGAAAAACGAGAATTTGAAAAAGTTTTACTTGTGATAAGCTTTCAGACAAGTTTGGCATCTTTAACGAGGAGTAACCAGGCTGATCTGGAAACTCAGACATTCCTTAATATGTGTGTTTAGAAACACATATTTATCCAAAAAAAAAAAAAAAAAGACAGCTTTTTATTGCCGAAAGATGGATTTAGACAAAAAGAATAACTTTTTCTAAAAAGTGACATCATTTTTGGGAGGCAACAATATTGAAAACTAAGAAAGTATTTTTTTTATTAATTCAAAGATGAGTAACTGGTACAGGTTCCATTTGCCTCCAAAGTTATCCATTCCTCTCAAACCTTTCCACATTTTGTCATGCTTAAATCCACAAACTTCATTGCATTTTACTTGGATTTTCTATGATAAACCAACACGTGTAAAGTGGATTTCCAGAACTCAGATCATGTTCCACGGCGTGGAAAAATGTGTCGCAACTCGCCTGACGTAAACAGAGCCAGGGAGCCTGCAGAAGTCAACTCCAGGCTCGGTGTTTCCTGATTGGGAAGTGTCAGCCAAACGTCTAATATGTGTAATGCCATTAGCAGCGCTGCCAGGCCTGAGCGGCGGCTTGGTGCCAGCACACCCGGGCCAAATGAGCAGCTGTTGTTCAAACAAAAGCTCCCCGGCAATATCTGACACTCTGTAAATAAAAAATAAAAAAATATCCGGAAGCTGTGGGACCGACTCACTGATTTGCAGTTCTCAAAAAAGCATCAGGACTCTCCACTTAAGTGTGGAGTCGAGCCCTAAATAAAGACATACAAATCGAAAACATAGGTAGATTTACTGTTTCTAAAACTGATTCAAGCCGCTCTTGTTTATGTATTTATTTCTCAGATGAAGCAGAAGGTGGAATTGAACCTGGAGAACTCGGTGCTGCCGTTACACCTCAGTCTTTGCGTGTTCCTCCAACTACATTCGATCAGAAACCAGAACTGAAAAACCTCCAAAAAAATAAAAAATTGCTTCCATTATTCTTGTTAAAAATACATTTTGTGTGAAAACCAAGATCGTAATTTTTACCACAATAAAGAAAAACAGCTTGTGTTACAGTTTATTATTTTATATCATGGAACAAAATTCAAATGAGCACTTTGTTGTTTCCATTACCGCTTTCTGATGCTAAAATCTGACAGTAAACACTAATAGAGTGTGACAACATTAGGAGTTTTATTTCTGCCCTTTTATTTAACGAATGCCTTTTCAAAGAATCATGTAAACGATTTTGACCTTAAAGTGAAACCATGTGTTCACAGCCGAGGTGCTTCTACTGAACAAATGATAAAACGAGTTTCACTTCATGTGAAATTCGCAGTTTCTAACAGCAAATGAGAACCTGTTTATATAAAAAGAGGGTTTTTTTAATCATACAAGTAACAAGCCATGATGGTTTACAGTAAAGCCAACATGTTAGTCACACGGCCCTCAGCTATCTTTGTAGAAAGATTAGCAAAGTTCTCACTCTTCTTCCTCTCTGTTCTCCTCTTTTGTCCCTCCACCTTCCACACACACACAGACACAGACGCATTCTTCCACAACAGCGAAGCTGAAAAACACCACAAAAAAAGTAAACAAACTCATGATCTTAGAGGCGCTTGGAGCCTGGGGAAAATGTCCAAATGAACAATAAATTAAAGACATTAGCTCTGGCGTGATTAAAAAGTGTGGGAGGCCAAAGAGGCCAAAAATGCGGGCGGCAAAGTTTAATAAAAGAGAAAACAAGTTCAAAGAGCTGAGCAGAGCGAGGGAGCAGAGGGTTTAAATGCGACTACAGCGGTGGCTCTAATTCACAGCGTGAGGCTCGCTGAGAAAAAGGGGAGGCTCCGCAAATAAATCCGACCGCTAACAACGTCGTAGCTGCAATAAAGAGCAGCTAGCTACGATAGCATGTTTAGGGGGAAGTCAGAGGCTCGCGCTCAAATTCAAACTTGATGTAACGTTCTGATTCTGCTTCATATTTTCAAATAACCCTGCAAAGAATCCGACGGTATCAGCAGCAGGTCCAGTCCTGCTCCAGCTGCTCATGATAGCCATCAGAACCAGGCTGCGTCGACATCTTCTCATCTCCCTGGAACTCACTCACTCACACA
>NW_015113024.1:451868-463296 GCF_001443285.1 Poecilia latipinna
ACACACACACACACACACACACACACACACACACACACACACACACACACACACACACACACGCACATCCCCAGCATCTTCCTCATATCTACGCACATCCTGCTTCTATTACTCTTCTTCTGGTATTTGATCCAGCAGATACAGAATCAAGCTGCATATTTTGTTGATATTTTTTTCGTTTTTGGCGGGGGGCAACTAATCTAACAGATAAGATGTCCTGCCTGAATGCCGGCGAACGTTACCAAGTCACAAGGTCAGGAGAAGACACACGGGTGTTTTTCTATCGACCATCTGAAGACTTCATTAAATTTGCTGCATTTTATTTCTGTACAGTGTTTGAGGGAAGGCCAGGCCCTGTAGTAAACTCTGCAGCGACCACTGCTGCAATTCTGTCATTTTCCTTTTTCTTGGTATTTGTCATGGTGCTGTGGTCCAACCTTTACAGAAAATACCATGTTGTCACTTTGAACAGCGTAACCAGGACGTGAACACTGCAAAAACACCAAATCTTACCAAGTCATTTTGGTCTTGTTTCTACTGCCAGTATCTTAGTATAGTTGAAAAAACACACAACTAAGAAATAGGAGCTTGCTTTGGGTCAGTAATTCCTTACTTGTTCTGATTTAGGAATTTACGAGGCAGACCTTAAACCTCGTAAATTGTTGTTGTTGTTGGTCGTTGAGTCCTTTGCTCTTAGTTACGTCTGTAGGTTTTGTGATGTTATTCCATTAGGGGGTTAAAAACTTTCAGTTTTTAACATATTGATGGCTAAAATGGTCTCTTAGATCATTTGCTCTGCTCTCCGACACACACACACACACACACACGCACACACTCCCCCCAGTCCTCCCAGTGAGGAGATGCCCCCTCCAGTCTGTAGCTCTGTGTTGTGCAGAGACAAAACAAAGGCTTTTGTGTATTGTTTCCTTTCTGTTTACATTAGGAGGCTTATTGAGTCCAGCAGGTGGCAGTATGACCTACAGCTGGAGGTGGACGAGCGGCTTGCTGCTTTGCAGAGGTTTTAGTTGGTGAGGACGGATTAGTTACAGAATTTCAGGATGTATTTTCGATCGATCCGACAGCTCTGGATGCTGGGAGTTTCTCCTGTCCAGATGTAGACAGATGTGATTTGTGCTGAGGTTTGTTTTTATTTCCACTCTGGTGTCAATCTGCACCATCCAACGCAGTAAAATTGTTCAAGAACACTTTGACGAGACCAGAGGAACCTTTTTACGTTACTGGTATTTTGATGTATTCTCAAATTCATTCTGTTATTCAGACATCATTTTAGCTCAGATGTTCACCTGCAAACTGAAGCTGTAGGAGAGAACGTGTGGAGAATAAACCAGAACCGCTTTTAGTCAAAACATATTCAGTGATTTATGGGAATTTATGAAGAAATCGGTTCTTTGGCTAACAGGTTCTTCTATAGTTCAGAGTGAGAAGAGTTTAATGGTGTCAGATATAAATCAGTGAATTTCCAGGTTTTACAGCTGATAAATATGAGTCAGTCACTGCAGAAACACTAAATCTTACCAAGTATTGTGGTAAGATTTAGTGGTAATGTTTGCTTCAAGCAAATACTTCCTTAATACTGATGAAAAACACTTGTTAGATTCATTGAGTTTAATATTTACATTTTTCCCAATGTGCCAATAGAACTACTGCTTTTGATCAGCATTAAGGAATAATTGACTTATGTTACTGAAAAGCTCCTTGTAAGTTAGTTTAGCCTTATTTCCAGTGTATTAAGATATCTGCACAAGAAATTATGCAAAAAAAAAAAAAAAAAAACTTTTGTGAGACTTTGTGTTTTTGATTCGTATTGTCAGTGAACTTTGTTTTGTCTCAGCTGGTTAAACGTGAAGAGGTTTGGTTGTCTGCACCGGTGAATCAGTTACCAGAAACTAAGTGACAAACAGGAAACATTAAAAATCTAAACGACTTCCTAATCAGAAATGAAACGGCTCAATGTGTGAACGTTACAAATAATGTCACTGTTCTGTAGTGGCATTTAACTGCAGACACCTGGCTTTATCGTCTACCTGGACTTATTCATTAGCTGGTACCAGGTTGTTTCTAGACATTACATTTATTCAATAATAAATTGTCGAATTTATTAGTTAAATAAATTAAACTGGGACACGGATCGGCTGCCTGGAAGTAGTATAGAAAAGGATGTGTGTGCACATCCATTGTCTGGATGCTGAAAGCCTCCAGGTCAAAGCTCAGAATGACTCTACCTTTTTTTTTTTATTATCACGGTATGCTCAGTACTCATTTTTGCACAGTTGTAAATCCAACAGACCAGCAGATCACCAGGTGTCACATCTAAAACCTTATAAAATTTGATAAATTAAAAGAATTAATAATGCTTAGCTACATTATTCTGTAATGTATGAATTTATGAGCATCGTTGTTGTTACTGTTGATCGTTTACGTCATTTCCTTCTTTCTTATTTCTTAACACTGCAAAAGCACCAATTCTTACCAAGTAAATTTGGTCTAGTTTCTACTGCAAATACCTTAACTCATTTCAAATAAGACAAAAGCAACTTACAAGTAACGTTTCAGCAGGACATAGGAGCTTCTTTTAAGTCTACAATTCCTTAATATTGATGAAAAAATACGAGTTCCACTGGAAGATTATTTTAATGCCTTGCTAATTTGGCCTCCATCTCAGTTCCTCAAAACAAACGTTTACATCTGTTTGTAGTTTATTTGTTTTTTTCGTTTTATTTTGTAGTTTAGTTGAAAGTTAGCAGCCTATAGCTCAACAGTTTGTTGACTGAGGTACCATAACTGCGGGTTGAGTTATTTTTGTGAATAAATTCTTACGTCTGTAGTTCCATATCATCAAACCAGCAGGCTGTTAGTGACACAAGAACTGAAGCTGTTTGGTTATTAATTTCTGACAATCAGGCGCCGTCCAGACTTGGTGATTTTGATCTCAGTTATTAACTTTGTTAATAATTGTCTTTGGCATTTATTAATTATTAATAGCTATTCATAGCCAAACCAAACCTATTTGTTGCACAACACAGGACTTCCTCCAAATTGTTGAGCTTTGGCTCAAATCAGTAACATGATGGTTGAAACTTGAACACTTATGGGATTGTGACACAAAATGATCCTATTTTATTTATTTATTTATTTAGATAATAGCAAAAATATAAAACAGGAAAAGAATAAGCTTCTAAAACATCTGGAATTGAACCACATTGAATTTTTTGTGGACTGTACTTCGCAGCCATTTAAATGTACTTTAACAGTTCTGAACGGAGGAGCGATCAAATGTTACGCAAGAAAGAACCCAGACTTATTAACCAGTTATTGTTTATAAAATTCAATAAAGCTGTTGTGTTGGAAGAGTCATTCTTTTATCTGAATTCCCATAATAAATTTCATGATATATTTAAATTATCTTGAAAATCATGTCCAGAATGAATGAATGTATACTTCTGACTGCTACTGCACTGCAAAAACACAAAATCTTACTAAGTGTTTTTGGTGTAGTTTCTAGTGCAAATACCTTAGTTCACTTGAAAAAAAGTCAAAAGTAACTTACAAGTAACTTTTCAGCAAGACATAGTCAATTATTCTTTAATGTTCCACTGGCAGATTATTTAACTTCTAACATGGGAAACAATGTTTAGTTATAGTGAAATGAAACGGGCACTTTGTCATCAATATTAAGGAATTACTGACTCCTATATCTTGCTGACAGGTAACTTGTAAGTTAGTTTTGACTTATTTCAACTGTACTAAGATATCTGCAGGTAAGATTTTGTGTTTTTGCAGTGTAAACGCTTATGACATTTGGCACAATAATTAATAACACTTCGCTGTGGGTAAAAGTAATCAAGTAGGTAATCTTCACAAAGATAAGATGGTTTCTAAACCCTGGGAACGGACTAATAACTGGGCGTGAGGAAACATGACATAAGCGTATCCCTCCTCAGCCTGATAAATGCCAACCTGCTTTATCTATTATTGGTGTGTTGAGCAATAATGAGTCTTTGTTCCAGAGATCGTCTTTAAGGACAGGCGGACAGTATGTGGTGCATCACATGTAAATGCCCCACGCGCCTATTAAAACGGAGCGTTCAGCAACACGACTTAGATACAGAGATGGCTATCGAGTCCATAATAATCACAAGGTGTGTGACAGTGAGGGCAGTTAATAAACAGGCGATAAGAGGAGCTGTTGCATGTCTGCTATGGAGACATGGGGCTGTGCGTAGCGTGGGTTTGATAAGGAACGGCTCACAACACATAACCTAGTTTATCACTCCGGAAGGCACCGTCAGACCCAGCCGGCCAGAGCAATAATCCAACTTTACTAAGTTTGGGCTGAAGTGAACTTGACTTTGGAGGATATGTGTAATTAGGTTTGACCCGCTGTGTTTCCAGTAAACAGCCAAGTGTAATTATAAGTCGCTGAGATAAGATCAGCAACATGTGGGGGGAGGACAGCAATGTACTCATCTGGTTGTCTCTCTAAATTGACTGGTAATGGTAGGGACAGTATAGAGCGTAACTATGGCAACTTTGAAACCGCAGATGCATACACTGCAAAAACACAAAGCCAATAAGACAAAACTCACTTACAAGTAACTAAAATATAGGCGTTGCTTTTAAGTAGATAATTCTGCAATATTATGTACTTTCCGAACACAAAGTGCCATTTTACAAATTACATTGTGTGTAATTTTGTAATATAATGTATTTGAAGTATTGACTTAAAAGAAATTTGACTTCATAATTGGAGGAGAGATAAGAGCTAAAGACCCAGCGGTAATAAAGGGATTAGCTGCGGTAACAGAAACAACAAAGACCTGTGACAAGTTAAAGGGGAAACCTGAACTTTCGAACTCTGTGTTGTATTTTGTAAAGGAGATTTGTTCAATTAGATAGTCCTGATTGGTTTGAAACAGAGGGATGCTGCCATACACTGACATTTGTTCCTTTTAACCAACTTAAAGGGGAAGTAATACGTGTTTTCCAGGTAAATTCTATAGCACAATCAAGTAACTATGTTACATTCAATTGTTATGAAAATGCTTTGTATATAAACCATGACTTAAAAGAAATTTGACTTTGTTATTTAAAACATTGAAATTGGGCCTCTGTCTCTTTAAAAACTCCTGCTCTTTCTGAAACTCCGCCTCCAGGAAGTCATTACAACATGGCTCCTCTATGAACCCTTTAACAAATTTTACCAGAGCTGCTCTGAGAAGTAGCTCCTGTAATGAGCTCAGCAGATGTTCCACCAGATGTTTGCTAATTGCTGCTGGCTAGTCTGAAGGAGCTGAGTGGGAGAGTCAAGAGGGAGGAGTGCTGAGTGAGGCAGACGCTTGGCAGGAAACTGCGTCTCGAAGGCGGGGCTATGTCCATCCTTGCGTTTTGCACAGCTGAATGGTTGCCATGGAGATTAAAGGATTTCTCAAACATGCATGAAAAAATAACAGCAACACTCCAGGTATGTTTTTGGTGATGGAATAACATTATAACAAAAAGTTCATGTTACATAATACTAAAAAAAGTCCTACTTCCACTGGCAGATTATTTCACTTATAACACGGGAAAATGTCTTGTTATAGGTGAAATAATCTGCTGGTGGAACTAGGACTCTTATTAATATTAAGTACTATTGTACTGAAAACTCAACACAAATATGTGCTAATATTTTATGTTTTTGCAGTGTAGTTTGATATTAATAACCACCTTATGCCTCGTCGTATGGGCTTCCTCCCTAAATTTTCCAATAATCTCGCAACAATAATTGCCCTTGATGTAGGGAGATGTGACCCCCCGCAGATAAAAACTCTGTTGAAGGGCCCCTACTGCTACCGGGAAGTCGTCCGTCCCTCAGTCTGGGTTTATACTTCCATGACAAGAACCGACAGACCAGGAGCCGAAGATGACATTATAAAGTACAAGAAAAAGAAAAGATTGTGGACACACCCAAAGGACACATCAACAAACACACCTATAAACAATGTGTTGTGCTCAGACACACACACACGCACGCACACACCTACACACACACAGAGGCCGACATGTAATTCAGAGGCAGACTCTGCTCAATGTTTTTAGCTCAACCACAAGTGTATATATATATATATATATATATATATATATATATATATATATATATATATATATATATATATATATATATATATATATATATATATATAAAAAACTCTTCTCTGATGGCAGGAAACGTCAGAATACGGCTAAAAAACCAAACATCCAGAAGATGTCCTCAAACAGAGTCCCACTGAGAGGCAGACAGGAAGCACACACACACACACACACACCCTAAGGTGAAGCTGGGACCTTACACAGATAGAAAACTAGTGAAGGTTTGAGGAAGAACTGACCTCTGACCCCCGTCTGAACCGCCTCTCCTCTCCAGCGTCTCGCTGCCGGACTCTGCTGCCGTCCGAATGCAAACCAGGCAGAGACAGAGCGAGCTGCCAGGGCATTATTAGCGTCGTTAGCGGGGGAGGAGGGGAGGCGTCGCCTCCAGGGAAATGTCCTGAGATACGGACGCTCTTCCCTGTTCCAGCTTTTATAGCAGGGCTATCAGGCTATTGGTTAATGCGTGGCTCTGCACAGCAGATAAAAGAATGGCAGAGATATTAAGAGTCCTGATGTCTAATGATCACGCATGCAGAGCGTGCATGTGTGTGTGTGTGTGTGTGTGTGTGTGTGTGTGTGTGTGTGTGTGTGTGTGTGTGTGTGTGTGTGTGTGCACAGGGGAATGGCAAGTGATTCGCTCTATTCTACACTGCAAAAACACATTACCACATTATTTCTCTTATTACACAGAGAAAACGTCTTGTTATCAGTGAAATAATCTGCTTTTTCATCAATATTAAGGAATAACTTAAACAATCATATTTCTGGCTGAAAAGTTACTTGTCAGTTAATTCTGTCCTATTTAGTGGATACTGGGATATTTGCACCTAAACAATCACAAAAAAAAAAAAAAACTTGGGAAGATTTAGTGTTTTTACAGTGCAGTAATGTCAGTGTCATGTTTGAATAACTTCCAGCTCGACATTTTTTTTTCTGTTGGTCTTTAACAGATTAACTTTTCCTCCAACATGTTTGGATTAATCTAGAAAAGTAAAATGAAATAAAATGTTTTTACCTGACAAACATATTTCACATACTGATGTAGATTCAACAGAGCTTTACTTCAGATTTTAAAGGCACAAAAACAAAATTAATTCAATTCTAATTAAAAAATATGTTATCGATCCAAAAGAGAATTTAAGAGTAGTTGTAGATGCTGGTGGCTGTGGGTAGGAGGATCTCCTGTAGCAGTCTGTAATACATCAAATTTCACAAAGCTTCTGACTGAAGATACTGAGGTTTTTATTTTTGTTTTGTACTTTTTTGCACTTAGATGCAGAGATATTGCATCTCACTTAGATTATGTGGAGAATCCTGAACCTCAGGTGTGAGATCAGACTATTTCCTGGCTCTGGATCTGGTTTACTAGCTCGTTTCGATGAGAGCTGGTTTGTTTCCAGGGGGATGCTTCACATTATTCACACATACACCAACAGGCAGGACTCTGCTCTTTCACCGCCTGAGCCAACGAGAAGAGGGGTTTTATTTTACGTGGTGAAATTAGAAGGAAGCTGCTCCTCGGTTTATGGCCGTCTGTTGTGGAACTGCCGATGTGAAGCGAAACCTTAAAGGCTCTCGTGTAAACGTCCTGCTTGATAAGGCGGAGAGGAAGGCGGGCGGCCTCGACCTCCAGGATGAGCAGGCGTCCTTGGTCACACACACAAAGAGCGCTAATTCTACGACCTTACACTGTAAAAACACAAAAACTTCACGACACATTTTGGTCTTGTTTCTAGAGCAAATGTCTCAGTACTTGAAATAGCATAAAACTAACTCATATGTAACTTTTTAGCAAGATATAGGATTATGTTCAAAGTCAATAATTCCTTAATACTGATGAAAAAGTACCAGCTCCATTTCCATGGAGGAAATATCAGGTAAAATAATCTGCGAGTGGAACTAGAACTTTTGCATCAATATTAAAAAAATGATTGACTCTGAACCAGATTCTATTTTGCGCTGAAAAGTTCCTTGTAATTTAGTTTTGTCTTATGTCAAGTTTACTAAGTATATTTACTAGAAACTCGACCAAAAACACATTTTAAGACTTTGTGTTTTTGCAGTGCAGCAACTGGAGGCGTCGGCTCCTTTAAGCAGACCTGAAGGGTCAGATGAACTCGTCCAGCCGGTTTCCTGTCCTCCACAGTTCAAAGTTTACAAACCACATAATCAACTTTCTAGTCAGACTCGCATCATGATCTGTGAGCAAAAATACGACGATTATCGAGGTCATCAGAGTTTTGTCAAAATTACCAGTCATCCACAACGAGGGAGGATGGCAGCAAAAATTGATTTATCCAGGATTCCATCAGGATTTTGTTGTTGATAGTCGTATTCAGGTAGAATATTACGTATTAACAAATTTGATAAGCGTCCAATGCTCCGGTGCTCCTTCCCTCAGGTGGTGTAACAGTCTGAGACGGTTTGGATTTTTTTTTTTTCTTTTACTATCGCTGTCATCACACATGGTTTTAACTAATTTCCCATTTCAACGCTGTTCCACTAACTGTCATTATTTTACCATGGTAATCGTAAAACCGAAAAAAAACAATTTCACTCCTAAATCAAACATCATCTGCAAACTGTTCTGCTGCAAGAGGTCCGGCCTTCCATCAGCTCTGAACGGCCCAGACGACAGAGAAACGGATTCTTCTGCAGCTGCACATCATCACAATATCATATTATCAACAATATTACAATCACAAAGGAGGATTTTAATATTCTGGTCTCTTTTTTTTTTCTCTTAATTCTCTGCAGCCCAGCTGGATGACCCCTCCCTGACCTTGATGCATACCAAGCGGCGTTTACAGCGGCTCTGTTCTTCACCAGTGATAAAAAGGCGTGTTCCAATAATTTCATTTGCCAGCCATAAACCTGTGATTAATTACGATACACACCTTTCATTCAACTTTCCCTTCAACTACAGGATTATGAAATGTATATTTTTAACAATAATAATAATAATAATAATAATTAAAAAACAGACTTTAAACTGGACGAACGCTTCATCTCTAGTTTCGGTGTCTAAGCAGGTTTTAATGACCGTTTTACACAAAATGAGCAGAAAAGTTCAGCTGACAGCCAAACAGCAGCACAATGTAAGCGCAAAGAAAATGATTATTAAAAAAAAAAAAAGAAAAGAAAAAGAAACTGCATCAGTTTGGTTTCCTGGAGGGGAACGTATGGAGCTGCTGATTGGCTGCTATGAAATCCTGCTGTTATCCTGAAGGTTTGGCTGGTTTACATGTGATTTTATGGGAAACGCATAAAACTCTGAGCTGATGAAATACTCAGTTATGTTTTGGTACAACCCAGAGCAATAAGGCTCATTTTTCATGTTTATGTTTTTGCATTAAACGTTCATCTTTGCTACGGGCCAAAACCAAGCAGCTCTGCAGAGCGTGGCGTCTGTTCTCCGCTTGATAAAAGCTGCCATTCATTTATTAAATTCATACAATTCTACTGCTGAGTAATTTTACATCATCCAAAACACACAAGTTGAAAATCATGATCGGAGTAGTTAAGATGCATTTCTAAACATATGGATGCCTCTATCAGAAATGAATAAACAGGTTTTCAGTTTTTAACTTTAACTGAATCCCCACTAACAACTACACTGACATCTCTGTGCACTCTGAAAAATAGAGTTTGGAAGATGTTAAATATTGCTAGGTATTTCACTTTTAATCAAGCATAATCACTTGGAAGTGAATCAATTAATAAAGAACATTTCAGTTAGAATGAAGCTGCAGTTGGTGGTTTTATGTCTGGATGGTTTTATGGAAAACTGCATCAGTTCAGCTAAAGTTTACAGTTTGGATGGAGATTTAGCTTGTTTAGCAGCAGAGCTAATGCTATCGTCTAGCATGCTAAGCTGAGTCCCGACCATGTTAGCAATGCTTATGCAGTAAAATGTAAGAATGCATTTTAAATGTGTTACTTATTTCACTAAGGTTGTATGCTTTAATGACAACCCGGGCCTGGTTGCTCTGAACATGGAGCTCCAGTCAACCTGATCAATCAGAACTGAACTCACCTGGATGAGCAGCTGCATTTAAAAATGACAATTAGTTCAAAATGAACTTTTTCATGTTTCTTTCTGTTCAGGTTACATCACACCCAGAAATAACAGATGAAAATCCAGCTGAATAAAATATGTTGTGTAAGTGTTTGGTCAGTGTGAGGCTGCTGACAACACAGCGCTGCTTTTTGTGACAATCATTTAAAAAATAAATTAAAACAGAAACTCGCCAATTTAGAAACAGCAGTTTAAGTTGCAGCGTCATTCTGATGAAACAGTTTGACACCCAACCCAGGAATTAAGCCTCGTATTGTGGTAGATTTTTTAAAAAACTGTTACTGTCGATGGGTTTGATTCATTTTTGGGAGCACTATGCAGCACGCACACACACACACACACACACGAGGCCTTTGCTGTCTACTCGGAGCCAAAGAAAAGCCTAAGCTTCTCCTGTTCTGTTGGACGCATCGCCTGCGCCATGCAGGCCAGGAAAGTTGGACCGACGCCTCCCATCACACTGACCGAGACCAATCTGGTTCTCCACACGGTTCGAGTGTAATTCTGCTTTTAACACCAAAGCAGACGATAAAATAATAATAATAATAATTTAAATAAATAAATAAATAAATAAACGTAAGAAAAAGTGACAACATTTAGAGGAATTGTGCCTGATGAGAGGGACGTATTTTTAGAATAATTTAATGCGCGTCTCACGAGCTGCGAATAACAATAATAATAATACTAATAATAATAATAATAATAATAATAATAATTAATTATTATTATTATTATTATTATTATTATTATTATTATTATTATTATTATTATTACGTATCGTGATTCACAAGAAGCTTCGCGCGCGCACCTCACCTGATCAGGTGCGAAGAAGCTCCGCTTTAAAAACTAAACGCTACAAAAACCAGGAAGAAATGCATCTTGATTTAACCTCCGGTCCAAAACATCTGGGTTCTGCGCAAGCTTACAAAATAAAAATATTGAAATACAGAAATAACAGAGATGATTTTTATGATTTTTTTTCCCCCTTTTTTCGTCGAGCAGCAGGATGGAGTATTGCTCCTGACAGGACGGTCCTCTCGCTGCGGGGCTGCTTCTCATTTGTGGCCTCCCAGCCTCTCACTCCGCCGCCTCTCTTCACATTCCTCATGCTTTTTGGGGCTTTTTTTTTTTTTTTTTTTTTTTCTTAAACCCCCCCCGCCCCACCCCAAGGCCCTTACTTCGCCTTTTTTCCCTGCAATT